>NW_011948444.1:266373-300210 GCF_000503995.2 Ceratosolen solmsi marchali
CGCTTCTTCATTATATTGAAATTATACAAATAATCAGCTTTAGTTAGTTGAAGGGAAAAATTTAGGAAGAAAAATATCGCAACGATATATCGTATGAAATATCAAACTGTAAAATTGAAGATTAAACATCTACTACTGCGGAAAAAATGAAAGATTTGTCAGCAAATACGAGACGATTTTAATTACCTACACATAGATGCACAAAGTCGAACACTAGATTGAAATATATATATATATATATTTCGACAACAGAAGAAAAATAATGTAAGAGAAAAAGAAATGTTGCCGACAACTAATCTATAAAAATACTTGCAGTCCAGTTATTTTTATAATTACTTTTCCAGTGATTATACTTTGTAAGTAAATTTACTTTTAAGTAAATTTTAACTTAATTCCAGTGACATAAAACATTTACTAAATTATCAATGTCAAAAGCCCACCAAATTCTATTAGTATCGACTCATTTATAACAGAAAAATTATAAAAATATATCAATTACATTATTGCGTTTTGAATTATATTACCAGAAGTAATAGGGCCAAAAAATTCGTTAATTATCTATAAATACATGGAGAGGGCTGTCATTTAAAAAAATTATTAATATGTGACAAAACTTTAAATATTTAATCTTCATCTTTTTACAAAATAATGATTGTTATACATAATATAAATATAAAAATAAATCTCTAACTTAAAACTTTTAAAGTACACTTATAACATTGCTTATATTTAATTTTCTCAAAATTATCCTTACTCTTTACACATAAGATTTATTACTTTTTTTTAATCATATTGAATTTGTAAATTATAATTGGAAATATATTATAAAAAAATTCATAAATATTCGAGTAAATTGTGATAATATAAGATTCCAATATTTTATACTCGCATTATAAGTATTCGTTAACATTAAAAATAACAAATTCATTTAAATGTAGAGAAAAAATTAGCTATAGTTGGAAAATGTATTTTAAAAAATTAGGTGAACAAATAATTTTGAAAAAATAAAAATATGTTCTCGTGAAATAAATATTTATATTAATGAATGTGAAACTTCGTTAAAAAATTTCTAATCTAAATTCACGAATTGAATTCAGCAAAATACAGACATTAAACCAGACTATTAAAGCAAAATAATGTAAAATGATTCAGGAAACTTGCTTTTCTCTACTGCTTTCATTGAGTATAAGTTTGTCACTGCAAACTTTTACAAAAAACAGTTAGTACAGAATAAAAATATACAATATACAATATACAAACAGAATAAAAATAATAAGCATTGAGATTTTACTGTATAAATTAAATTGTATTAAAAAAAAAATTTTAATAGCGATTATAATTTCTAGGAAATATTTTCTCCTCTTCATCGTGTTATTTACTCTTATTATATCTTAGTAGAAATATGTTAATAAACGTCAAATAATAAATTAGAATTATTATAACGAAATTCATCTTAAATCTTTAGACAAATAGAAATCTGTCAAGAAGACATAATTCTATTGTATGTTAGAAGAAACAAATTTTTGTGATTCATCAATCATCTTATGTATCACCGTACAAATCTTGACTCTATTCATCACGACGAAATTCATTAAAAAGACAAAGATTTAATGACTTTCAGAATATGCAAGTGAAGCAACTAATCTAACTATGCAATAGTTTGACAAATTTTTTCTATAAATTATAAAAATACGTAAAACTCTCAACAAACTTGTACAGATATTAAATTTTAAGCAATGATTAAGTACTTTTACGTGCAATATGAAAAGTATTTATGTACAAAATCTTTCTCAAACAACAATAACAAATAAATATAATAAATATAAGATTTTTATTTTATTGGATCAATGTATTAACGTAATCATGCCTTTTACGAAGTAAAAAATAAAAAGACGTACAAACTCAATATTTATGTGAACTTTATACAAATTATTTAATGAAAATAATACTCATTACTCGAAATATTCCGAAAGATATATTTTTATTTAATTATAAATTATGAACGCTTATCTATTTCGACTTCGAATTAAAATAAATGTATTTTATTTAAAAATTTGATAAAATAATAAACATAGGATCATTTATTTCAACCATCTTACAATGTAAATAGGATAAAAATTAGTTTTAATAGGTAACAATTACAGGAGTTGTAATATTTTACTTTTAACACGCGTAAGAATTGCTATTAATTTGTAGGATAAATTTCAAAATCTTCATCGTTTAGCATTTAATATCCTAATAATATCAATAATACTAGGCTTAAACATCATTCCATTATTCGACAAATATTTATTTACAATGGCATCTTGTATACAACTGAGTGTGTTATTATGAAAAACATCAAAATGTATAATCGATTTATATATCGTAATTGGAAAATTACTGAAAAATTAATATAATTGTCAATGATTCATTACATTAAATAACTTTAAATACTATGCTCATTTATTATAATATTGAATTTCATGTATACGCTGAGTAAATATCTTAATTGAACTCACACTTGGTACAAAATGAAGTTTCTTAAGCTAAAAAGAGTAAAATATCTTGTAAAATTTAATACAGGAATTGTCTTTGAGTAAAAAGACTATTACGACTTTTAAAAAGAATTACAACTGATAACAAGTAGATATTCCTAGTATTTTTAAGCTGAAAATTTAACCTAATAAAATCATTATTAACTAATACAAATTATACGTTAAAATAAATTAAATTAAATTATAAAATATTAATGTATATTTTAATAAGCATTATGAGTTCATAATATACATTAAGCTTTTATTTCGCAAAGTAAGTACACATAAATAGCAAAATATTGTGTATATGAATATTTTCCAATAAAGATGAACTCGAACTATAATTTTCCTGTATATTAGTAATTGTAATGTGAATTACAGACAAGATTAATATAATATATAATTTTTTAATTAATAGAAATATTAATATCTAATTATTGTGTGTATATATGTAATTGCTTGAAAAACTTATTATTAAGGAGAATAAGATACAAAAATTTCTTACCACAATAATTATGATCAAAAGTACTATTGATATATGTATATATATATATATATATAGTGTATTAACTCATTGATAGTGGAGCTTGGAAAAAGTCGACGCATTCAAATTCTATAGTTGATGGAAAATTTCTTGACTGAGAATTGTCTCAAGTAGCATCGGTTAATAAGTACTCATAGGTAGTTCAACAATATAATGAAAGTAGCACGTCAACTTAATTACCATAAAAGATACATACAACGGGCGTACAATGCTCAATACAGGGATAGTAAAAATGTTGCCAATAAAATTGTAATACATTTATGGGTATTAAGTTTCTAATGGACTGTGGAGCTAAATACTATTTCGTTAACATTTATAATAAGAGATATAATGAATAGATAAACGATGAGAATGATGTGTAAATTGATATTATGGCATGCATATGGCATAATTATATTCAATATAAATAGCTAAATACTTTAATGTTCTAATGCACATGGAATACAAAAGAAACTTTACTATTATAACAATATTAAAACGCTATTCCATATAGTATTACTATATAAATAAATAACGTAAATATGTTTGTTTATTTATTATTTATGTATTGTTTTATTTGTTTATTTATGTTTATACTTTTGGATTATATAGTCTAATGTATTGAGCTTAAAATAAAAGCATTCGAGTAAAACCAGATATACACTTAAAAATTATTTCTCCTCAAATCCTGGACAGTCGATGCCGAATAATCAAAGTAACTTAAATTTCAGCAAATTTTATTTTTCTTCAAATACATATTTTTATAATAAATTTATTGATAAATTGAATGCATTCCCGTTGAAAAAAGGTGTTAAAAAAGTCATATGTATCGTTATTTAATAAAGATGAAAACGTTTAGACCATAATTTGATACATTTTTCCAACATTTTTAAACAAGTAGCGATGAACGATGGAAACTGTTTTAAAAAAATCCCTACTAAAGAACATGAAAGGGATACATACGTGCAAAGGAGTTTGCCAATTTTGTAAAAAGAGCCAGTATTTTTTAATGTAAAATGTAATCTGTCCTTAAAAGTCTGCAGACTTGCTAATTACCAAGAAGTTTCAAAGTAAAAGAGCAAGTAATACAGAATATAATTGTAAGGCATTTGAAAGGAAAAAGTACCACTGGACTCGTTTACGAAGAACTAAGAATAATAGCATCCTCTCTCTCTCTCTCTCTCTCTCTCTCTCTCTCCTTTTTCTCGCGTGCGTATCTCTGCTCTCGATAGCTCTACACAGTCCACTCGTTTTGCATTAATTAGCCAGAAAAAGAGGAACCCCTTTTCTCTACGAGAAAGACGTCACATTAATGCTTGGCTTATCCGATTCCCCGGAGGAGCCGAGAACTACTCGGACATGCATTCTCCTCGCGAATTGGCACGTACCACCCCACCTTCCCCACCTAATCACCGCCATTTATAAATCTACGCGAGGCAATGCACGCGATAAATTACGGAGGTCGGAGGTTGTTGGGAGGGTGATCGGCATCCCCCGCTTGCGAACGCCTCCGCCTAACTACCGACTCGCTAAGGGGAAGAGAACTAGACGAAGCGGTCCAGCCGTGCAAAGTGGGTCAATGGCGGCTCTTTTACGAGCTGAGCCGAGCCTCGCTGCTAATCGCAATTGCAATTCACTGTACACGCTCGATCGGGCACCTTCCGACACCCCGATTAACGCACGACCTCCTGACCATTTCGCGGAGCACCTCTAACACCTCCCGTCCTTCCGCCATTCCACCCTCTTCCTTGTTTAGGTTTTCCCCCCTTTTTCTCCCTTTTTTCTACAACCTTCAGACTCCTGTGAGCGATAAAGCGAGGGAACTACTACGAGGCCTCGAATTTGATTATATGGACGGATGGAAGCGGATGATTTTCATCGCGGCCTCTTATCGTCCTAAACGCAATCTCAGCTAAATGCCACACTATTTTAATTCCGCAAGCTGGATTAATTGGGATAAAAGTACCTTGGAAAATTACAATGCCTGACCAACGGTCTGGTCAATCTAATCAATTCGAAAAGTTAACGTTTTTTTTTTTTGTTTTTTTTGTGGGATGTTAAATCAAAGTCTCCTAATGATGTTATCTGCTTGTGGTATGACCGTACTGCGTACTAAATTAAAAATTGGCTGAGATAATTATAATTTATGTTGAAATTTTTATCAGAAAGAGTCGAGAGTACTTGGTAAATTGAAACGTAAATATTCGCTCGCTTATCGGTAAGTAAAACCTTAAATGCACTTGAATATTCATGGTCGTAACAATGGCACTATCGTCGTATTCCAAGCTGCGGGTAAAAAGTGCTTGTTAGCGCATGAAATATAATAAGCTAATCTATCATTATTCGTGCATCGAAAATAACGTTGTAATGAATAATGAGTGAAAATGAAAAATAATAATTAATAAGTGGTAAATAGGAGGCTAAAATTGCCGACTGTGGGGCTCGAAGGATGAAAATGACAAGGTAGAGGAACGGGAACAAGGATATAGCGACTAGCCAAGACTAAGTCGGAAACAATTTTTTCGGCTAATTTGCGTAAATTCTGCCGCTGCTCGCTGAATATCACGGACCATTAACGCGGATAAGCTTTATCGAGCCGAGCGAACAACTTAGAGAGTTCCCAAAGAAGTGTCAGAATCAGTTTCGTAGCATCGAGCCTCTCTCTCTCTCTCTCTCTCTCTCTCTCTCCGTTGTAAGACTTCAAAAACAAAAAAAGAAATTCACTAACTTTGACCGCACTAACGCACGAGTACGAGTTCAATTATTATTTCAACGATCGTGTACTTTGTCGGAAGAATGGAAAGAACTTGCTCGGAATACGCAACCATTTGTCAAAATTCAACGTAAATTTCACAAATTTCCTTCAATTGTATTGGCTTTATAACCGACTCGGTTCTCGATTCTCGGTCACTCGATATAACCGACTTCTTCTGATTTTCAAATTTCATGAATAGTCAGAGCCCCAATTGCTTTATTAAACACAACAATACCTCGTACATAAAGGATAAATACGTAAACTGTTAACAATTTAAGATTGAACATTGATCTTTAAACGAACGGAATATAAAGATTTCAAAAAATTTCGACTAATCGTAAAATAATTTTGCGTGCGCGTGTGCGTATAAGCTCCGTAGTAATGAAAAAGTAAACAATATGAAAAGATGCCTGAGACCTTAATGGCGACTTTCCAGATGGCGAATGAAATCAACTTTAAGCTAATCTGACATTTAGCCTCGCCGTCTAAATATATACGCCCGTACAAAGCGCTAAGGAAATTCACTTGACTGTTTCAGGATTAAAGACTATCATCAACGCTTTGCTGCACAGTTTCAAACAACTCGCCGAGGTAATGACACTCACGATCTTTTGCCTGATGGTCTTTGCACTTTTCGCCCTGCAAGTTTATATGGGCGAGCTCAGAAATAAGTGCGTCAAGCACATGGAGCCCAATGCCACTCCCGTCGATTGGAGAGAGTAAGCTGTCATCATCCTTCAATTCAGTTACCCTTTACGCTCCTCGATTATCAATTTTCGGGAAAATTTATATTTTGACAGTCAATATAAGTTTATGTCTCACTGCTTTCTAGATGCCGGAAAAGCTTACGTTGACATATTGATTATGCTATCTAAATAAATTTTTTTTGTTTTTTGTTCTTTGTTTCTTTTGCATTGCAATATTACCAAATAGACAAATAAAATCAAGCCTTAATAAGGAATATTTCAAAACTCTGAATAGAAAAAAATCCAAAATTTTAACATAAATCTTTCATGATTTTACATAATTATACAAATGAACGTATTATTAAACGGATAATTTTCATTATACATAATTTCGTGTAAAAGATGAGAATACATTTTAAATCATATATATATATATATATATATATATATATATATATATATATATGCATCTATAAATCATTATTTTGATACTAACCTTTTATTTACAATTGTTCATATTATCAATTATACAAATCAATATCAATATGGATCTTTGCTATATAATTGAAGTAAAAATCTGGGAAATTATAATAAATTTATGTTTTCATTCGTTCGCATAAATCTTTTAAAGCATTAAGCACCAAACATAAAAAGACGTCATGCTAGATCCAATGCAATCTACTTTAATATATAATCAAGTATTAAAAATAATATATTATATGAAAAATTATTGTGAACATTCTACGGCTTAGTAATCATTCGTATTCTTAAACAAATAAAATTTTATTATTACCTAAAAAAACAGCATATTTCGCTTATTAAAAGTAGCTGATCGTAATTTAAAACGTAATTTCTTATAAAAAGCAATTAAACCATATCATTTTATAAACTACATGTAATCAGTTGATCTAATGATACAGTGCAATGCACCATTTTCGAAATTATTACTACTCTTCATGTGGAATATCTAAAAATTACATTCGCACTACCGTTACATTATCATTACCCGTGCAATTTCCCTTAATTTAACAAACTTTATAAAAATGTACAAACTGCATTTTTACCTTTTTCACCAAATAAATTTTACGAAATTGCTTTTATATAGATCAGTGAGGAAACACACACACACACACGCACGCACACGTCAACTCGAAATAGATATTTTTATATAATACATTCAAAATATAACGAAATGAAACAATATAATATTTAATGAAATTATTGTGTTATATCAACAAGTTTTTTCAATTTGTATGATCAAAGTATTTTCATAAAATATTTTATTAGTACTATGACAAATATTTATGCAAATTTTACATACCTATGTATATGGTTAAAGTATACATGTAAAATAATGTACGAGTCCAATAATTTTATAATAATTTGAAAACTAAAATCAATTAATAATCTCTCTGTTGATAATCTATCGTTTATCTTTTTTTCTGCATTTTTATTCTTGCATTACGTGACAAAAGTACAATGTTATCATAAACTTTACAAATTTGTGTTTATCATTTTCTTGAATTTTCGTAATCATATTTATTTACATATAGATTATTGCATAAAACATATGAATTTTATTGGCATATGAATTACATTGTTTGCGATGTAAATTTTTCTATTTTTTGTTTTTTTCATCCACTATTCATTAAATGTTTATGACTTGATTTATCCATTTATCTTTCATTCTAACGTAATTTTACCATAATAAACTTTTATTGCAAAAGAAGCTAAAAAATTATGATAATTAAATCACTATATTCACGAATACTTTGTTACTAAAATTAAATCTTTTTTTAATTTATAACCGTGTGCCGTTGTTCGACTATCCATCAGATTTTAGAAAGAAATAGACATATATGTATTCCCAACAGTACACTAACCATATTTCATAACTAAAGTATATAGAAACAGAATGCGAAAAAGTCGGTAACAATAAATAAATAAATAAATTACCGAACGATAAACTTTTATGACATTAGAGTCAATTGTATAATATATACGTAGTTTTTATTATATTTTTTTTCTACTTTTACAATATATTTTTTAATTGTTTCGCGTCAGTTTTCTATGGCTTTTACATCCAATAATCATAACAAAATCATGTTCAAGCTTTACAAATGATGTTTAATTATATGATACATCGCATGTCATGATAATTTTTTTGTTCCCTGTATAAATTACATGTTCAAAATGTGCCGTTAAATCTTTTTATAGTTTTCAACGTAGTTATAACTCGTAAAATTTATATACACATTTGTAACGAAATAAATTCAAAATAATTTGATTTTTTTTTTAATAACTTTTTCAATATCATATAATTCAACCTCACGTAGTTATCGGATTAAAATCCTGTTAAATATTGGTTGATTCCTTATACATTAATTTCCAAAGCAAAACGTAATTCAATATCTGATGAAATATTGTTAATTTGATGGGATTTATATCTAAATAAACATAAAGATCGCAATAAAAATTTATGAAACCGAGTTTCGTGAAATTACAAAAATTTCTTTGATAAGTAAAACTTCAAAAATATTATCGATACATTTTGACAAATCTCTGTTAGAAATTTCTATTAAATGCAAGCATTATTCAAATTATAATATTGTGGATAAAAAAATCTTATAAAAATTTACTAAAGGTACATCTCAATAATATTTAATTAAGTGTATATGTACACATTTTACGTAAGATTACCGTATAAGTGGTAAAGTCCAAAAATCATAAGCTTTAAAAGTTAGAAATATTTACCTATGTTTTTGCAATTATAGTGTTCATTGTTAATAAGATAATGAAGAATAAAATCTCCTCATATAATATAAAATATTCATTTGGAAAAGGGTAACACGTGTGTGAAATATTTGCTATATGGAAGTGCTCCTCTATTAAATATATGTAGATGTATTCGTAAGAGAAACAATTTTAAAGTTTATTGAAATTTTATTTCTAATAGTATACGAGAAAGCTCGGTTATACTTAAACGTAAAATCTGTATACTTTGAAAAAAAATATTTTTCCCTTTTTTGGAAACTTGAGCGTATAGTCGCGTATAATAAAAATAAAAAAAAATATCTGCCATTTGCATAAACAATCTAAAGACTATAGCAATAATATAAAAATAGTCATAAGCATATATATATATATTGTTAATGATATGTTCTCTTTCTCTCATTTCTCCTTATTTCTTCCCTCTCCAACAGGTGGACTTGGAACTCTTCCAACTGGGCCTTCAACGACGATGAGGAGCCTATCATCTGCGGAAACGTCACTGGAGCCAGGTCAGTAACAATTTTCTTCAGTAACAAACCTCTCTCTCTCTCTCTCTCTCTATTTCATATTTTATTATTGTTACGACCTTACTTTTTCCAATTACAATACGGAAACCCTTACGTTTAAGTAATTACGTGCGCGCGATGCTTCATCAACCTTGCTGCCAACACTCCCACATCTGCTAACTTCTTCCGGGTAATTCCATTGGGAAGATCAATGAGATGTACAATCTGAGTTGAAACTCGGTCTTTCCGATCGCGAGGAACTTTGTATTCTTGATTAATGGTGACTTTTGCCACTTTTTATATGATCTTCATTGTTATAATTCCCTCTTCCCTCATTAAAATTGCATTGAATTAAGTACATCTAGCTTATAAAATAAGAATATACGTGGTTAAATTTTCGTTTCCCAGCTTCCAATAAAGTCATATCATTTAAATAATAAAAATAATAAAAATTATTAATCACTCCATAAAGGAATTTACATTCGCAGTAATTAAATAGCTGATAAGTTTGAATCCATTATAAATATAATTGAGATTATTAAAGATTTAAAAGTAAAAAAAAATATTGACTACAAAAAGCTTTTATAATGGGAAAAATTAATAAATTCATAAATAAAAATTTGTTGGAAAATATTATTGCGTACATAACCGCTTTAACAAATTCAACTAATATTTATAAATATTATATTACGTACCTTTATGTATAAAATATCAAGTACCTTAAATAATAATATACTGAAATTGAAAATTTAGCAGAAAATATAATGTTTCAATCATCATTGAAATTACATGTGTAAGATTTGTATTGCATTAAGTAGGTTATATGATAAATTTTCAAATTATTATACATCAAATTTTCAATTTAGAACCTTTTATATTGAAATATTCCCTTAAAGGGATACGTGAAAATATGGTCGCATTACAAATATTTGCAATTGACACGAAATAAATGTTATAGTTATTATCTTTATAAATGAAAATCTTACATAATAATACACGTAACGTTATTTATTACAAGACAATTAGAATACTATATTTTAACATTTTAACCTTGGTATTTACGAGCATAATTTAATTAATGATTTGTACTTCAAGTTTTTACAGATATTTACAAGACTATTTTCTCATTAAAATATAACTTGCGTGTTTATTTTCCACCATCCGGATAATATTAATATCAATTATTATACTTATAATTACGTGTAACAATTAGATAAAGAATTTTTCATGATTAATAAAAGCCAATATATAGTACAAAATAATACTATGTAAAAAAACTGCTGTTCAGTCTTTAATTATTATAAATCCAAATCAGTAGTAACAATCCACGTTTAGTTCGACATATTTTTACGGACAAATTTATATCAATGCAACTGTTTTTCTCTTCTCTTGTAATTTACATCTTTGCTTCAAGTTGAATTATTAGAAATAATACTTTAAAAATTAATGTGTTATGTAAATAAAAAAAAATTTTTAAAAAAAAGAAAAAACTTGTTAATTAATGTCTGAAAAAAATGTTAAAAATCAGGTCAAATTTTATATACTTTCGGTTGACATGTAATTGATTGTTTTAGTTACTAACTTGTAAAAAAGAAAGGATATTCTACAGAAGCAAACTATGATATTATTTCTTAAATGTTATTCGTTAATATTAGATGTGAATGATAATACTTATAGGAATAAACACATTGAGACTACAAAGATAATTAATTCGTGTAAGTAATAAATTTTAAGAAAAGAACAATTTAAGAGTTAAATTTACGATTAACATTAGCGAAAAATAATATAAATAGTTTTAAAAATTACGATACAAAATTTAATTGCATTAAGAATGATTCATTAATACGTAAAGCAATGAAACGAAATATATGATTCATTTAAAAATAATATTAATTTACTGTACCATTAATCGATTAATTATTATATTCCATTATTCTTTTAATTAAAAAAATATATTAGATATTATTGATACAATTGGTTAAGCACAGTATCTCGCAGATTGTGAATAATAATACTATGTTATAAATGATATTGATTAACCGTGTCATCAGTTGACACATCAATTTAATTTTCAGAAAAATTGCAATTTCCATCGATAAGTCTATAGTTTACCAATCTATACGAATACCAAGAAAAATTAAAATTAAACTCTCAACTATAATTCGTAATATACTTAAAATAAATATATACGATTTAATATTTATATAATATACGCATATAAATTTAATGAACATTACATCTACTAAAAAGTTGATTTAAATTTGATCCATTACATGTTTATCCGCTTGCAATATACAAATATACAGTAAATCTAATAAGAGCTGAAATTAATTAAACCAAAGCGACAGCAAAGTTAATATTTGAACAAGTCGACCAATTTAAATTAACATGTCCACAAATGAATATTATCTACCGCTTCGCCCTAAATAGCTTAACTTAAACGTCGAAATCGTTTCAGTCAAGGATAACCTAGTGGAAAAAACCTCGCATAACCTGAAATTGCCAATAAATGGATTACTTAAAAGTTGCCGGCTCATAACACGCTCCCGTGCCAAATACATTTCCAAAACACTCGTATGAAACCTCGACCCCTCTATCCCCACCACCAATTCTCAATGCGATTAACAATCACTTTTTATAGGCATTGCAACGAGAGCTACACGTGCCTATGTGTGGGCCCGAATCCAAACCACGGCTACACCAACTTTGACAACTTTTTGTGGTCGATGCTCACCACCTTTCAACTCATTACCCTCGATTACTGGGAGGACGTGTACAACAAGGTAGAGGCCCTTGATCATAAGCATACACCGGGGATGTGTGACGATGACGATGAACTTGTAATACGAGAAATTTAGAGCTATTGACTGCTACTGCTTAGCTACATGCGCTTTATGCGACTGTTATCGCGTAATTGCCATCTCAGCTTCTTGTCGTAATTTCCATCTTTTGGGTCGAATTAATTGTGGCAAGGGGTATTGATACGAGCCGATTCGTTTGCTTCGTAATTTATTCGCCGCTTGTTATGTTGCCACAATAATGCTATTGACGCGTCTGATCGCGCAAGTTCGTGTTTGTTTACCTTTTGTAGTTGAAAACGCAGGACAATAACGAAAACAATGAGCCCGGCACATAATGTTCGAAATATAATTAAAACGAAGTTTCTTGAACAAATAGAAAAGAAGAATTCCGTTCGACGTTACTTTTATAGAAAACTTGGTTGACTTGTCACATAAATACACATTGCCCATTCCCTTAAACTTTTGCGCTCGTGTTTGGCTAGTTATAATGTACTTCCACTCAATGATAAAAATATTATTCACCAAATATTATAACTATATTATAAATTTAATTATGGCACAAATTTAAAAGAAAATAAAGAAAAAAAAGAAAGAAAAAAACATGGGATTTTAATTGAATGCATAAATATGCACTTCGACATAAACATTTGGAAAAACGACAATTTAAAATACTACACATTGCTGTAATAAAATAAGGATTTATGTTTGCTCGTAAGGTTTTATCGGCTTGCGGACCAATAAGCGTCACATTCTTTACTGTGGTCGTATTCTTTGGCTCTTTTTACCTCATTAACCTGATGCTTGCTGTCGTGGCGTTAAGCTACGAGGAAGAAGCAGAGATCACAAATGAGGTAACGTTCCGTCTGATTTTTATTGAGTATTTAATATATAAATTTAATATAAATATAAATTAGTAATTAACAATAATGCTTTAATATAATTGGGCTGAGTTATTTGTAATGATTATTTTTTAAATACTTTGATTAGTCCATCGAGCAAGGAAATTAAAGGGCTTTTTCAATGAAAAGTTTATCAACGTATTCTGTATTCGAATATAGATGAAGATTAGAGATTATAATCACTATATGAAAATCAATAACGTTTACGTCTGTGTAGATGGAACACATACATTAACAAATTAACTAGTTATAGATTAATATTTCATTTAGATGTTTCGCTCAAAAGTATAATTTCATTATCAAATATATAGACATTGATAATTGTAATATGATTTTCGAAAGAGAGTTTGGTTTACTTTAAAAATGATGAAACTCAACACAACGTTTCGATTGATAGTCGTGTAAAATTAATGAACTATTCAAAATCATACTGATCTCTAAATAAAAATAAACAGAGTCAGAAATATGGAAATTTGTATAAATTTTCTTAATAGAAATTTTATTTCAATAGAATTTTGAAAATTTTAAACTTAAGTTTAAAATTAAAATATTCAGCATATATATATATAAATATTTCTATTTTAATACAAAATTTTAAATTATTACAATAAGAGAAGAACTCAGATGCATTTCACAAATACAGAGGCTATTAATCAAACCAAAAAGTCAATTATTAATTAAACCGAAGAGATTAATTTGCAAAATAATTATGTGTAATTAAAATTTGGACAAAATATTTTGTTTGAATAAGGAGTTCAAATACTTAATTATCATTTTTATATTTAAAAGACTTAATAAGTAAAAGTGTAAATTAAATATATGCATTGGTATAGGCGTGTACGAACACATGTATTTTATTAATCAATACTTGAAATGAGAAAATGATGTTCACACTTTAATTTAAAATTTTAAAACAATTTAAATCTGTAATTTGTCAAATAATATTATTACGTGAATTTCAATGATAAACTTATAAAGTACTTATAATAATTGATTTCCGAACTGCAAAATAACGGCAACTTAAAAGCTTTCCAAAGCTCAATTAGAAATTCCCCCACCAACACCGTATCCATCCCCTCTAACGGGTGCACGAATAAAAATAAAATATTGTAGTAATAGTCGTGGTATCGTGGACTATTTCAATGCAAACGGCCATCTCTAAGGAGCATTAGTAATGGAACAGAAGCAAATTGGAAAAATCGAGAGGGGGAACGCGGCGAAACGCCGATGGCCTGATTAGGTGGCCAATGAAGCGAACGTGAACGGGAGCAAACTTATGCTAAACCGACACTCGACTACCGTGATGCACGTTATCGTTGAAAGGGAAATGCTTCGTAGATAGCAATGCTTTGATATCGCGTCGAATAAAACGAAAGGGGAATGAAATGTTATGGCACAAGGTCTTCGTATCGTTTGATCGGACTGTCGACTATTCACCAATGGCTGTTGAAAAAAAATTGACAGTTCCAAATACGTGCATATTTTTGTGCATTCGACGAATCAATTAAAAGGGAATTGAAACTTATTATAAGCGAATACCCACTTACAATCTAAAATTACACCTCAACAATATTCTCATCCGCGTTTCAGCTTCCATCTTAGCTTAATATATACGAAACTATAAAAATCTATAAATGTGTGATATAGCAGCTTGAAATGATGCTTGCTCAAATTTATAAGTAGATTCGAAGTTTTTTAAAGTTCTTCAAGGTCGATTGATGCAAGGGTTATCAATGAAAACGAGTACTTCGTTAAAACAAATAATTAATACACACTCGATGAAGGAAGTATTGATTTTAATTTTAAGAATTATTCGGCACTACAAAAGCCTCTTCAAAACCTTATAATAATAGCCGAAATATCATAACAAAAGCCATTTTTACTTTAAAAAATATATATTACCATAGATTTTGCATAAAATGAGAATGTATTATTGTCTGCACGCAGGAACGTAGGAAAGATCTGACCGATCATCGAGAGGACTCGACGTTCAGTTTCGACCCAAGCAAGATCAACATAAAAACCCTCACGAAGGAGAAGCAGAAGAAAATAGACGCGCGGAAAGGGGTGTTATTGAGTAGCTACTCGAGAAAGAGGACGAGACGAAGAAAACGAGGACGGAGCAGCGTTGGACAGGAGAAGAATGGCGGCAATCGCAGCAGGTCCTTTATGTTTTATGTTTGTGTACCTCGTACTTCAATTTCAAATGGCAACAATCGCCGAGTGCACATAATCGTATTTCACCGTCTTCGATTAGCGGATAATATTGGAACTTACTTTCTTATCCCTATCACCCCCCCCCCCAACCCTTAAAAAGTTTTTCTCTAGCCATCGTTTCCTAACATGTACGTGAAGAACGACCGCGAATACGATATATTGTCTCATGCCTAATTCATTTTCATAATTAATATCATCCGTCTTTTATTGGTGTTGTAGCACAAAAGCATAATTATTTTGTGCGACAAGATGATCAATTTGTTATCAAATTTACCAGCATTACAAAGATTTAATACTAAAAATGTATAAGATACGAGATTATAGATTTCAGTCGATTTAAAAAAACGTTCGCGAATTACAAATTATTCTCTGCACGCCTAAAAGGAATTATAATTAGCGAATTTCTCTTATCCTTCAGTAAATGTGCCAATTTATTTTATCCTACAAAGGTTTCAACTCGATACAATTCTATTCGATTGCTTTAACATATAATTCAAGTTCACATTTAACATAAATTTCGACTTTTTAGTTCGTATAAAAATTTATCAAATCCATATTTTCATGAACAAGTTGAATAATAATTAAAATTTCAAAATTAAGCATACATGAAAAAATTTTTGACATTAGGATTAACAATAATATAATCGATACGATATAATCTAATGATGCAATTCTTTGTAAGTTTCAAAATTTATATTCTTCATTTTATTCATTGTAAAATGATTAAAAAATGTTATATGATATTTTACACGATAAAACCATATTTAAGTTTTAAAAAATACCTTTAAAATTATTAATAAATTATGACCGTTTAATATAATTGTAAATCTTAAAATAAAAATTTTAAAACAGAATTAAAAAAAACAAGAGCATCTATTAATTATTAACAAAACTAATCAATTTAAAGGTAACAATTTCCCTGATCTTTTTATAGATAATCGATAGATTATTTGAATTCTATTATGCTCTGCGGAATGTTAAATAAATCATTTTATAGCTTATATATCTGACAAAGAGTAGTGTTCAATAATTAATTGAATAATTAATTGTGTAATCCGAAAAAAATTTAACAGATATAACTTGTCCATATCGTTTCAGAATGACTCTGCAAAAATATAGAAAAATTTTTACAAAATAATTAATATTTACTTAAATAATATTGAATGTGCATACAATACTTGAAAGTGAAAACAATAAAGCCAACGATGACTCAAAAAATTGTTAAAATACGGATTTATAATAAATAAATGAAAATACATGCTTTTATGGATAAATTTAAGATTGATTTGTAAACTGAAGGCTAATGCATCCATCTATTTGAAACGAATTTTTTTATAAAAGGCATTGTACTTGACATTAATTAGGGGCCATTTATATATATATATATACATGTAGTACACAACATATATTAATAACATATAAAGAAAAAAATGCTCGTTTTAAAACGGACACTGTATATATTAGAAAGTACAATTAACTTTAATGGAATAACTCTAAATATTAATAGGTAATATTTATGAGATTTTATTTTTTATATTAAAATCATAATTATTAGAGTTCATTTAAATTTTTATCGACGGAAAGAAGGTAAGTATATTAAGACTGTCATCAAGCACCAAAATTCCTGTAAACGTAAATATTATAAAAGGTACTTCCTATCGTGCTACTACTTAGCTCTTAAAATTGCTTTTTTTCTCCTTTCTTTTCATTTCTCGTGTTCCTATAACCTGTCGCGTGACCAGTAAAACGCACACGATAAACTTAGTTATTCTTTCTCTTTGAGTTAAATATACAACCAGGGCACGATTATCGATTCTACGTATTTAACGGAAATGTTTGTGCCGCAACAGACGTTTGACGAGCTATTACGTACCTACAAAATATTTCACCTGTACTTTGTTGACGATTCTATTATGATCTTTACGTTTCGTATATATCGACATGCTTAAGAAATTAAATTACAGTCGTAAATGGAATTTTACGCCAAGAAATTCAATTGATTGGATTGATTTTTTATTAAAGCATCATAGGTTTAATCGCCAAAAATAATTGTCGTCTAATAATTATACATTCTTAAATTTAAATTATTATTCCTCGCTAGCAATTAAAGATATTGATACTACGCTAATATTAGTTGTGTGACATACTAACACACAGCAAATTGAAGATTAATCTAACAATAATAATAATAACAATAACAATAATAACAATAATAATAATAATGGAGTATTTCGTGACTTGTGCTGGGAAATTTTCCTTGATCCAAAAGCTAAAGGGTTACTAAAATTGATTCGAATAAAGATACAGTTTCAATTACAAGTAAATTATTATTTTCAAATTCCTATATTCGAATATATTCGAATAATTTTATTTTTTAAATAGTTTAAATATTACATTTATATTTTTTAAATAACATATAACCATCTGATATAAATCTGCCTACTCCTTAATTATAAGGAAGTAAGAAAATTAAAAAAAAACATTCTATAATAATTAGGTAATATACGATTTACATAAAATAATAGCATTGTAATTTATTTTGTCTGTTTAACGCTTAAAAGTTTCAACCTTCTGTTAATTATAAATAATTAAATTTGGATAATTTGGACCTGAAGTGAGTAAAAAAAAGTGGACAAACTAAAATTTATCGAAATCACACTTACACAATTGAATACAAGTATCGAAATATTTGTTTAAATGTAATAACAAGTACAACCACGTTCTTTTATATAATTAAATGTAATAAAGTAGTTATTGTTCTGGTTTCGAGAAAACGCATAAAATCACGGGTCTTTTAAATTTTCCCTTGCTTGAATAAACATAAATGCCAATGAACACGTTCAAAGAAAACCCCAAAATCTTAAGACTATACTATAATACCAGTGCTTTTGGCAAAAAAAAAACAAAAAAGATGGAAAAAAATGGAGTGAATTTTAAATGTGCTTGTTGTATATGTTTTAATAGTGAATATTAAAATATTAAAAAATTCGTATGTTCATCGTATGTCTCAAGTTCTATAAATTTCGCGTATTATCTGGGACAGGAGTGCAAAGATAAAATATACTATTTCTTAAAACTAACGCAGGTCTGTGACGCCCAGTCCTAGCCCCAGCCCTCGGCACTCAAATGTTCGACCATCCCATTTGCCACTTCATCGTGATCATCATCATCAACAGCAGCAGTATCAGCCACATCAACATCAACAGCATCAGCAGCAGCAGCAACATCAGCAACACCTCGCCGCGGAACGACTGCAACAGCAATTTCAACAGCAACAAATTCAACAGCAGCCCTTGACGCTCCCTCGGCTACCTGGAGAAAGCAATATGCTTCATAGGCTCGTGCCCCGAAACATGCTGCAGTCGCGTCAGGCGAGCAATAACAGCAATCAACAATCGTCCATGGACGACTCGGGCGTCGTCGACGATCACGACGGCGACGACGTAACCTCGGCCGAAGAGCATGAACGTCGCGATCAGCAACATCCCTATCGAGATCAGCGCCAGCATACGAGCAAACGCAAGGATCCTCAACAGTCGCAGTATCAGAATCAACCGGCTGGGACTCAGGAGTATTCGGCACCAGCACCCGTCACCATTTCCGTAAGAACGAGCAATCGCGAGATAAGGGTGCTCAAGTGCAACGGTATTAAAAATAAAAAGCACTTGTATTCTCTGCCGCCGGAGTATCTCTCGCACATCGTCGTTATAGGTGAGTCTGAGTCTTACGAGTTCGAAAGCTAAATTTCTCATGAAAATTCTTCATCTCTTGATGAATTCCAAAAGTAAAAGAATACCGTGTATTTTAATAAGCCTGCCAATAATATTGTGCTTGCCCTTTCAGACGATCTGCCAGATCGAAATTGCGATAAATGTATTCAATGCTGCGTGGATTACGAAAGATGGCTACGTTTCCAAAATTGTTTATATAAGGTAAGGGAATACGTGATAAGTAGAAATATTATTATCATAAGTACTCGGGTGTCGTGCAAATTACACGAATGAATTCTAGCATTGATGATGTGCGATGAGTAGTGTCGAATATAAAAATAATAATAATAATAGCAATAATAATAAATACATAAATACATAAATAACGATAAGGGGAGACGATTTTGGTATTGACAGTGAATTGTTGAAATTGATAATAAAGTATATTACATTATAGATAATAATTATTTAAAGATTATCCTATTATATGACGTTCCTTTTAACGTAATATGATTTCTACTTAATTAATATTAATTGCCAAACAACAAAAGGTAGACTCGTTAGATATTTTTGTACTGATGAAAGCGTTCGACATTCAAAGTAAGCTTCCTTCATATTAATTAAATATATATAAATAAAATAAACCACGCTGCGCCGTCATCGTTATCTCCCTATTTGATAATTAAACATTATTTAAGCTTCGTGAGAAAGCTTCGTGAAACATTAAAATTTGTAATAACAAGAAAGTGTTGTTAATGGAACGCATTTATCTATAATGAAATTACGTAGAAGAAACAAATAATGATCCGCGAATATAGAAATTTTACTATCGAATGCTCGTCATCCTTTATTAAATATTAATTGCCATTTTTTTCTCTCTCTCTCTCTCTCTCTCTCTCTCTCTCTCTCTCTCCATACAGGTGGTAAAAGATCCTCTCTTTGAATTAACCATCACCTTGTGTATCGTTTTAAACACGGGCTTCCTCGCCATGGAACATCATGGTATGAGCGAGTCGATCCGGCAAGCTCTCAACATCGGCAACAAAGTCTTTACGAGCATTTTCACGTTCGAGTGCTTTCTCAAACTTATGGCCCTCAGCAAGGACTTCTTCAACAACGGATGGAATAATTTCGATCTCATTATCGTGTCCGCCTCGCTCATCGATCTCACCTTCGAACTCGTCGACGGCCTATCCGTCATACGTGGTTTGCGCCTCCTACGTGTGCTCAAACTTGCCCAATCCTGGACGACGATGAAGGTCCTACTAAGCATAATCATTTCGACGATCGGGGCCCTCGGTAATCTGACCCTAGTTCTAGTTATCGTCATCTACATCTTCGCCGTAATTGGAATGCAGCTATTCAGCAATGACTACACGCTGGATAAGTTTGAGCCTGATCCGGTACCACGCTGGAATTTCAATGATTTTTTTCACTCGTTCATGATGATATTTCGCATTCTGTGCGGCGAGTGGATCGAGCCTCTCTGGGACTGCATGCGAGCCGAGCGAGACGAAGGTCCCGAGACCTGCTTCGCCATATTCCTGCCCGCTCTTGTAATGGGAAATTTTATGGTTCTCAACCTTTTCTTGGCATTGCTGCTCAACAGCTTCAATTCCGAGGAACTTAAGCAGAAGAAGGAGGAGGTGGGCGAGGAGTCAAAATTAGCCAGATCTTTCGATCGCATAAGGTCCATCGTTCGCAAGAAGAAGTATAAGAAGGGAGAGTCGGAGAATGAGAAGAATACCAAGCTTGAGCAAATTGTTCGGGAAGTAATTGACAAATCAGAGAAAGACAAATATGCTATTCAAGAGACCGTACTCACGCTGCCAAAAGATAGCATCTTCAACCGATCTTACCAGGAGAGCCTTAACCAGCCGGTATTCACTTACGAGCCAATTTATCGACCGGCTCTACCACTTTACACGAACGATAAGCGAGAGAGCCTGAGAGAGCCCGTAAAGATTAAGGAGGACAAGGGGGAGGCGAATGATACGGAGAGAATCGAAATGAAGGTGTTTAAGGACGCGGCTGGTAAAGCTGAGGAGGCAGCGGGGATGGTTTTGCAAGAGAAAGCGCCTATGAAAAAGGAAGAGAAAATTGAAAAAAGACCGTGGCACGCACTTGTCAGTTACGTAGACGAATTGACCATCGGCGGCAGAAAAGACAGTCATGGTAATTACATGGACGGCATGGAGTCCTTTCCTGGCTTTGGCAGAAGTAAGCCACCAAAAGTACCACAAGACTGCTTTCCTCAGCACTGTTATGAAAAGTAAGTTTTCTTTTCTTTTTTTTCTTTTTGATTTTGTTTTTTTTTTTGTTTTTTTTGCCTCTCGTTTTCAATAAGCGCAAATTATATTAATCTGTAAAGGCAGTGTTTGACGTACGTTAAAAAAAGAAAAAAAATGAAATTTGCTGCATTCGTTAATCCAAAGTAGCCATAAAAAATAGGGAATAGTCAAGAAGGATATTTTCAATGGGAGGACTATCAATGCAAAACAATTAGCATCTCCGGTACGACACGAGCAGCCAATGTGCCACTAGCATTAACAATAATAAATCCCGTCCAACCTAAGACTAATTGCAAATCCACTACCCAAGACTGCAGCAATGGGATTTTTTATGAATAAATGCGCTCCTTTTCAAAACCAGATGCACGTGCATAAACAAGTGCCTGGAGACGGATCTTGGTATAAAGTGGATTAAAGTTCGGACTGCCGTGCTCTCGGTCGTCGATACACCGGCATTCGAGTGGATGATCCTTGTGCTGATATTTGCCTCCTCCATTACACTATGCTTCGAGGATATCTATTTGGACGACAATCCCTTTCTAAAGAAGATTCTGTACTGGACCAATCTTGGATTTTGTATGCTCTTCAGTGTGGAAATGCTGCTAAAGTGGCTGGCGCTTGGCTACTGTAAATACTTCACCAGTTTCTGGACAATCTTGGACTTTATAATCGTTTTCGTAAGTGGACCAATCCTATAACATCCAAACCTATAAAATGATCCTATAATTTTTATTTCCAACGTGTTTATCAAGCAAAATCACCGATGCCATTTAATTTAGAATTTTTTTAGAGCATGATTATTATTATTATTATATTCATTGTATTAACGTGTGTAAAGAGAGTATTTTTACGAGTGTTTAGTAGATGTACGCGTATGGCACTACGGGTTAGTAAATCATTTATGATATGATGTTAAAATTGGTAAGACTAACACATATTAAAATGGAATTTACTAATTAAAGAGAAAAAAAGATATTGTATTTAAATAATTAATACATTATCGTGCGTAAAGTATTTATGTACTGTATCCAATAATAGCTATATAAAGTATAATAATCGTACTGTGTAATTTCTCAAAAGTACAATTTTTTAATGTAATATATACTATACGCGCTACATCTTAAAGTATTTATGATAATTATTACATAACAGGCATTTTTTACTCTACACATTCTCAAAAATCAGTATAATTTAAATGTATTGGCACTTTGAGTGTATCGAAGACATCATTGCGGGTGTCTTTCGTCTTTTATGTCTGTATTGTTGTATATGTCACCTAAACCGGAATCAGGTACGTCGAAATCAACCAAATCCCCTTCGAAGTAATTTAAACTAGGAGAAATAAAATATCCAGCGTAGTTTGCTTTTTTGCCAATACCGTGATAACAAGCTTTTGCCACTCACTCTCTAATTTCTATCCTTCTAAACAATTTTATACTTTACTTTCAAAATTTACCTTCATTTTGCATCACAGCTATTTTATATTACAATTATTTCCTCTTATTACGCTAATAAGCTTATCGTTCTTCAGCACTAAAATATGTATAATGTCAAGCTCACCTCACAAGTTTCTTTCTCTCTCTCTCTCTCTCTATATATATATATATATATATATATTATAAAATTAGTAATAGTTATAAAGAAAAAAAGCAATACTATGCAATGGATAATTTCATTTCGTATTATGTAATCACTTGAAGTAAGCAATCTTGTTATCGACGGTCATTCGTTCGTTGGCATTTTTCCACTGGTAAAGTCCCCATGCAAAAGTTCTTATGCTTGTTCATGGTGTTCATACTAATACCTCGAAAGCTGTCAACGATTGGATTAGGTTGTCGTAATAAGATCTCTTACTTTATGTAAGGATAAAGACTGATAAAGGACTTTATCGATACATAAGTATTGTAATCGGCTTGTTTAGAAGCATTTTGAACTTCGCGCTTGTCATTTATATTTAGCATTGTTTTTTCGTGATTATATAAAGAGTAACTAATTGAAATTCTTTTTATCAATAATAGAAATAGCATGCTAGTTATAGATAAGGTATTATGCATGATATAATGAATCATGTTGCGTAATGCCTTGCAATTTTTTCAGCATTTACGTAAAAGAAATTGTTTGACTTTCTCTCCTGTTTGAATGTAGATATTACTTCTTTAGAAGGCATCTGTTCTCAATCCATATAATCTATAACCAATCTTTCGAATAGAATACTCCCATAGTACTCTGAGTCGTAACGTAGCCTCTATCATCAGCTAATAATTATGCACATTAATAATAAATTTTGAAAAACAATTTAAAACATCTTCATAGTTCTATTCATCACCTTATCTACTACTTATGACTATCGCATGAAGGCATAGAATGACAATTTACTTACGCCAGTACGCTAATATAGACATTTCCATTCACAGGTATCTATGTTTAGTCTCTTAATAGAAGAAAATGAAAACCTTAAAGTGCTTCGCTCTCTGAGAACCCTCAGAGCACTGAGGCCGCTAAGAGCGATTTCACGCTGGCAAGGCATGAGGGTGAGCGATATTTGCATTGTAATGTAATATCTATGCGTGCATAATTGAACAGTTTGCTATTTGTCAATTGAGCACCGAGCTCGCGTTAAATTTACATTTAACATTTTTCCACAACTAATCCCGAGATTTTTTTTTTCTGTCATATGTAAGCGTAATAATGGAAGATTCGTTTCGTCTCGTTCAACTACTAATCCTAGATCCTAACAGTCATAATTATATTCAATTATTTCGTAATCATTATAGATTGGCACTTATAAGCTAATGAGAAAGGTATTACAAAAATAATAAATTAAAAACGTACGTAACAGCGCGTTTTTTTTTTGTTTTTTTTTTTGTTTTTGTTTAATTACTACGATAAATACATATGATTACGCTCGTAACATATGAATTGAAATCATGAGAAGCAATTTAAAAGATGCCCAACAATAATAATGTGGAACAAATAGAAAGTAAGAAAAACATAAAAATATTTGCTTTACGTTGTAAAACCAATGAATAAAATATTTCATGCTTACAGATCGTAGTGAACGCGTTGATGTACGCAATTCCTAGTATTTTCAATGTGCTCCTCGTCTGTCTCGTGTTCTGGCTCATCTTCTCAATAATGGGCGTTCAATTTTTTGGTGGGAAATTTTTTAAATGTCTTGACGAGCATGGCATATTATTGGATATATCCGTAAGTTTTCTTCTCAAAAGTGTCCTTTCATGCGGTAAAATTATTGCATTGATCGAGTGTATGAAATTTGCCCACAAAAACTGATTGGCTTTTTTCGAGTCTTTGATGAGAATATTATCAAGAGAAGCAAATGAATGTGTGCATACTCAGTTAATTATAAATTTAACTAAAAATCCTTGATGATTTATCGTATTCAGGATAAGATGTTCCAACGACGAGAGAATTCATTGTCCTCGTCTCTGCCCGCGTAGCAATATTAATGCTTAAATACTTCGGAGGGATGTAGTGCTAGCCACGCGCAGGCACGCACGCGTGCATGCGTGCGTGCCTGCGCGTGTACGTACACTATGTCCTTAGCACCTCTCATTTCTATAAGTCAGAATAATAGAAAGGATGCACTTTAAGTCTCTCAATACTCTTTTCCCGGTGGTGAAAATCGGTACGATGCAGGTGGTTAACACGAAGGAAGATTGCTTTAAACTGAATTACACCTGGGAGAACAGCAAAATCACGTTCGATCACGTAGGGATCGCCTACTTAGCTCTCTTTCAAGTCGCGACCTTCGAGGGTTGGATGGAAGTGATGGAGGACGCGGTCGATGCAAGGGGCGTGGATCTGCAACCCCAGCGGGAGGCCAATCTATACGCCTACATCTACTTTGTGATATTCATCGTCTGTGGCTCCTTCTTCACATTGAATCTTTTCATTGGAGTTATCATCGACAATTTCAATATGCTTAAAAAAAAAGTAACGGCGATTCATTCAAGCTTTGAATTATCCTATCGATGCGAGTATGCATGGAGGTGCGTGCACTTGAGAGCGCCAAGAGATAATATTATACTACGATGGCGGCTATACGTTAACATTAAATGAATAAATAAATAAATATGAAGTGCTTTTGAAGGAAATGTGCTTTGATTACGATGTTGTGGTTTCTCTTTAACAATAATTTCATTCGATAATCTGGCGTATTTTATGCATTGCTCTTAAAATCGGATGGAACGAGACCGAAGAGAAAATTGTTATATTTGACCGTTAAAAGTATAATGCTCTATGTGTAAGATTGATTGATGGTAATGGTATGATGATAAGGAGTGAGACAAACGTCAATAAGATAAACTTTATATTTATATTTAAATGGATTTGAAAATAAATGATAAAGGATGTATATGGGCGTGATGATTTTTAACCTCGAGTGAAAAATTATTTTTGACAAAGAGTTTTCAAATGGTAACTTATGCGCTCATCGTTATTAAATTCAAATTGATATATAAATCGAATAACTTATTTAAACATAATTACAATTAATAATAATCGAATAAGCTATTATTCTCATCTTAAAGTATCGTCGTCATGAAATATAAATTAAAAAAAAAATAAACATATAAAAAGAAAGCAACAAAAAGCACAACATTCTAATAGCACCGCATGCAAACTCGAATTGATCGTAGGCACTTGGAACTGGATCAACCAATGATCTAACGAATGAATCGTCCTGTTTGAATTTTAGTACGAGGGTGGCGTGCTAGAAATGTTTCTGACCGAGAGCCAGAAACACTACTACACTGCCATGAAGAAGCTCGGCCGTAAAAAGCCGCAAAAGGTGATAAAACGTCCAATGAACCAGATTCTTGCCATGTTCTATGACCTGTCAAATTCCAGGAGGTAATTAATCGAGAAGGGATCAATTTCAAATGCATCCTTAACATACCACTCCTTCCACCAAACGAACAAGGGAACACTAGTCCTTACTCATCGCTCACTCTTAAACCCAAAATCGATCAATACGAAATTGCTTAATATTTCATTGCATTCCTCCCACACCCGGTCATTTGCATGCATAAACATACAATTACGAATGATCGATTCGACTGATACAGCAATTGTAATAGTACGTAAAAATTTGTGATATGTATACATAATGCGAAGTAAATAGGATTCATCATATTTGTGGAATTTAGTGGTGATTTCATCGACTTTGCGGGTGCTCCGTTGCTAACTACGAAATACCTTTTTCCATTCGCTTCCACATACTTTCACATATATTTATCAAGAGTAATTAAATTGGTTTTTTTCTTCTTTTTTTTTTTAATTATTATAATTAATTATTTTCAATATTTATGCTTTCATTATGCAGTAGTTTCGGAAAAACCTTATTTAATCGCAAATGCCTACATCGATAAACTAACGACATTGTAAACTGAATTTTATAGAAAAAAAGATACAAACTATACTATTGAAATTTATAAATTGTAAAATAAATAGATGAATATACCTTTTAGGCCAATTTTTTTTTTTTTTTTTAATTAAAATATATACGTATAGGTAAAATTTAAATTCAGTGAAAATGCTTGCGTTATTTCTATATTTAATTTCAAGTAACTAAATAATAATGCTTATTAAAGTAATTTAAACGCTGAAACTATTTTTTATAGAATTATAAATATTTAAATATTAAAAGTACTTCGTGTTAAGCCAATTTGTTATACGTGCATACAGATATTTGATTATTTCTTCTTTCGTAATAGATTGTATATGAAATCAATAATCGCATAATAAAGAGATTCTAATAGGGAATTATAAATTAATTAACGTTCACGAGATTTTACCGCTACTTATAATTAATATAATATAATATATCGTTACAAAACAAAACAAAAAATAATGAAGAATAAACATAGCAGATTATCAAATTGCCTAATTTGAATTTAAAAAAATGTAGTGGGCATTAGGAAGGTTAAGACTAATAGAAAACAAGATAAAACTCTTAACGAGAGATTTCCATTGTACAGGTTTGAAATAGCAATCTTCGTGTTGATATTCCTTAACATGCTGACAATGGGCATAGAGCATTACAATCAGCCACATCCAATCTTCTTCGTGTTAGAAGTGTCAAATGCTTTCTTCACGACCGTCTTTGGTCTCGAGGCAATCGTTAAGATAATTGGTTTGCGCTATCATTATTTCACCGTACCCTGGAATCTTTTCGACTTCCTACTGGTGCTCGCCTCGATTCTGGGGATTCTCATGGAGGACATCATGATTGACTTCCCGGTGTCACCCACACTGCTGCGCGTCGTGAGAGTCTTCAGGATTGGTAGGATACTGCGGCTCATCAAGGCCGCCAAAGGCATCAGGAAGCTGCTCTTCGCCCTTGTCGTTAGTCTACCGGCACTCTTCAACATCGGGGCACTCCTCGCCCTCATCACCTTCATCTACGCGATCATCGGTATGTCCGTCTTCGGTCACGTGCGCAAGCAAGGCGCCCTCGACGATATGGTAAGCACTCCATAAGGCTTTTTATTCCTTAATTCAGGCATCTAAAGATCTTGCCTCGCTTCCTTATCTTGAATATCTTGACTGTTGGCCAGAACATTGCTTTTATTGTAAAATTATTATGCCACTTGGGCATTAATGCTTTCGTTGAAAGTGACGATTGCTTACGCCGAATAAAAGCGCCGAGCATAAGAGATTCAAGTTACTTGGATTGTTCTGAATGCTCGGGCGAGCGTTGGGAAAGGGTCAAAAGTTCAGAAGCTCTCGAGCTACGATGCTTAAGCGCTTGCGACAAATTGTTAAAGAGCGCACGGCAAATGTTACGCTTTGAGTCTATTGATAATTGCAATGTGCATGTTGTAGGTGAATTTCGAGACCTTCGGTCGGAGTATGCAGCTATTATTTCGATTAATGACATCCGCCGGATGGAACGATGTACTTGAATCGCTAATGGTTCAGCCGCCGGATTGCGACCCGACACCCACTAGCCGAAAGTTGAACGGAGACTGCGGCTACCCTCTCCTGGCAATCACTTACTTTACGTCTTTCATCATCATTAGCTACATGATAGTTATAAATATGTATATCGCCATTATTCTCGAAAATTTCAATCAAGCGCACCAAGAAGAAGAAATTGGCATTGTAGAGGATGACTTGGAAATGTTTTACATTCGGTGGTCAAAGTAAATATTTCAATGCTACCACCACTATATTCTATCGTAAATTCATCATTAGCCATTGATATGGATTGATGTAGTAATTGATGGAGGAATAAATGTCAATGAGATACTGCGAATGTGCCGTTAGAATTTCTTCATGAAAGAATATTCTCGTTCACATTATAGACATCAAAATGAAGGGACCTATATTTATAATAATAGCTATTTCGTCTCTAAATAATTTTTTCATAAATTTACTTAAATAAGCAAGATTCATTGAGCGATAATAAATGATAATTAATAAACGACATGTGTATTGCCAATCTTTGCTCACTTTGATATCATTTGAATTCATTAGATATATACAAAAATTCATATGCCTAATAAGAATAATAATAATAGCGATAATGACAATAATGTTGATGACGATAATAACAATAACGATAATGATAATAGCGATAATGATAATAATGTTGATGACTATGACGACGACGATAATGATTATAATAATAATAATAATCATCATCATCATCATCACAACAGAAAGGACATAACAAATAATAGGGACAAGTGCATTTAACTCGAAATGCGTGTGGAGCTTTTCCAATAGCACTTTTGCATTTGTTAGGGTTACCCTTAGCCGTGTAAAAATTTATTGTATTATGCTAATTTCCGGTATGCCTTTGCTTGCGTCATTACCGTCCCATCGTACAAGCATTTTTACGATAAAAGGGAGTCGATTTTTTATTCGTTTAAAAGAATTTTTTATTGGAAAATTTTCGGGTCACCAAATAACGACACTTAGAGATTTAATTCCAATATCACAACATTTTACATTCGGCTACTTAGCATTATAAATATCTTTTTTTTACTTTTACGGAAAAAACAAATATATACATATAATAAGACAATGACATTTTGAGTCACTGAATACAACAGACCAACGCTATTTAACATATTAAGTCTATGAAATGTACAACTAGTGAAGAAAAAAAATCGATTTTCAGCAATTTATTAGATAATCGAATTTAAAGTCCTTGGGAAAAAAATTAATCGCTATAGCGGAAAATTGAAGATGTATTATGAAAATGCGAAGTGTAACAAAGACTATCGATAGTTTAAAAATAATTCAAAAAGGTCTTAATACACACCAATATATTCGCCTTGTCAGAGATAAATAATAACCCAACATTATTATAATATTCGATCCTCTTGCGTTTATATTAGCAGCTAACGAAGCGACTAACGAATATTTTAAATCACCGCTCTCTTTCTTTATATACTTATCTAAAAATTAATTGGAAGCATTTGTAAAGCAGAGAGTGAGCAAATCTTCCATGTCACAGGTACGATCCACACGCGACGCAATTTATAAGATTCTCCCAGTTGAGCGACTTCATTGCCAGCCTTGACCCACCGCTAGGAATATCAAAGCCCAATGTCGTTGCGTTGGTCAGCTTTAATCTTCCTATCGCGAAGGGCAACAAGATCCACTGCCTCGATATCTTGCACGCTTTGGTAAAGCACGTTTTGGGCCACGTTGAGGAGTCCGACGACTTTAAGAAGCTGCAAGAGCAAATGGACGTCAAGTTTAAAAAGCAGTTCCCTACGCGAAAGGAGCTGGAAATTGTGTCTTCCACGAGAATCTGGAAGCGCCAAGACAAGGCAGCGAGACTCATTCAGCGCACATTCCGCGAATTCGTAACGTAAGTGTTGCACTATAACTTAAAGCATCCAATCTTTCTTCCCCGAGAGAGAGAGAGAGAGAGAGAGAGAGAGTCCCGTGATCCACAAAACCAAATCATCTCTTGTATAATTACGGTTCTCGTCCTTGAACAGAGTCACGGATTCTCGCCATCCCACCCCTCATCCCCAACCCCCCACCCATTGACCGCTCTACTGCGTACCATTTTCGTATGCATATAGGAATAGAGGGCACGTAGAGGCTCAGTGCGTAACTCGGTAAACGAGCATTGAGCAGCGAATGAGTGTTACGCGATGGCTACTCGGAGCTCCCGATAATACGGTTATTCACCCACAGGAACAAGAGGGAGCGCGAGCGCATCGCTCAGGAAGTTGACTCGCAGACGCAGACTTCGAGTCCCGGTGGCGTGGGTAGCGACGGTAGGGGCGGTGGCTGGGGTGGCAAACTGTCGGCTCTACTACACGTGCACAGGGGTAGCAGAGCCAGCAGTCGCAAGTCCTCACGGGCCAGCGACGCCAGCGACACCAGCGACCTGGGAACGGCCTCTGCCCTCTTCTTCCAGAACTTTCCACTGCTGATGCTCTCCGGCGCCACCGGCACCCACGAGGACCTGCAGCCCCCCGCCCTCACCGTCTCCCGTCCCTCGCCGACCGCCGAGCATCCCTCCGCTGCCTCCAGCTCCGGCTCCGAATCGCACACCACCGCCAGGTCTGTTATCATCCTAGACTGCGAGGGTCCGCGCCAATCCTCCAGACCTCCTATCAACTAGCTCTAAACTACTTTGTTTCATTCCCTTTGGTTTTATCAAGCATCTTCTCAATTTCATCACGCAACTAGACCGACCAGAGAGAGAAAGAGAGAGAGAGGGACGAATTTTTCCTCTTTTACAATGCCTTTTAGAATGCTTGATAAAGTCAATGACCGTAACTAGACAAATCTACTCCAATATTCGACCAAAATTAATTTATTTTATGTCTTGAGATACTGCCAACTGCATTCTGAAATCAAATTCTCTTATTTATACAGCTATTCACTTTCTTTTATTATTTTTAAATTCAACAATGCGTATGTATGTGTGTATGTACGTACAACACAGGTCCGACTATCGTATACGCTCATGAATATTGGATAATTTGCGGTTTCATCTCCTGAAGAAATTACAATTTTGATACCTGTATCAATTAGAAATACGGCGTTGATAGAAATTTAAACAATTATATATGAATTATTATAACAATAATCGTTAATTCCATACGTCATTACAGCTTCACTAAATATATTATTATAAAATCCTACATAATGTAATATTCCATTTTCTATAAAAAAAAAAAAAAAAAGACTATACGCTAGTAAATTTCTCTCGTTTCGAATCACTGTTTAACACAAGATAGATATAATCCTTCAACATATAATATTTTTATAATAAATTCAATAATTACTATCATAAATTTATATTGTTAACTTATAGTAATTAGCTGATAATCGTTTAAATTAAGCGGAAAAATGATTATATGATGGACAATTTTCGATTTTTAATCTAAGCTCAAACTACAAAAGATTTAACAGTACACATGTTTCACAACAATTTATTATTAAATTGAAACCAAATACCGATTTGAATTATTTTTTCCATTTTTTTTGTTTTTTTTTTGTTTTTTTGCAAACGTATAGATATTTCCATTTTTGGCATTGGAAAGTCATTGGAAAACAAGTGTCCAGCATTAAAACTCTAATAATAAAATAACGTAATTGAAAAATGATAACATCAATAATATTTCTTATAAATGCAATTTTCACTAAAATGTTCCTTAAATGAAACTATTATTTTATTTTCCTTGCATGAATACCTGAACAGAGCACAAAGAAGCCAGTCTGTCTAAATCTAGGTAAAGACAAAAATAAGAAAAAGAGTAGGTTGAAATTACGTAGGTTGGTTTTGACTAATTAGGCACGATTTGATCATAGTGAATGATGCGACTATTTAATAGATCTCTTAGTTTGCGGCCCTTCGACATAAACATTAAGCGTTAAGTTAGTTCGGGTCGATGGTTAAGCTAGTTCGGTTCTAAGGAGCTTCTCTCGTGTAAAATAAATCCTATATTTGCGCGAGTGAAGGTCTTTAATTAGTCACCTTGGAAAAGAAAAGTTTTCTCATTTAGTTTGATTAAAAGTATTCCTGGCTTTCTAGAATTTATCGTTCGCCGCTTTGTCCCGTCTGTCTTATCGCTTTCTTTTTATATATATATATTAACAAAGTATTGTAAAAAGGTTGGAAACTGCGAACGTTATTAAGAAATTAGGTTTTTGAAAATCGTTGCAATGCAACAATCATTAAAATTATTTGGATCTACGTTTGACATTTATTGTACGTTCATTCGACATTAGGTACAGAACCTTACGAATCCTTATTATCTTACGTTTTATTCTTTAATTCGGCAAATCGTGATTGACGGTATCTTCATCTACTAAAGTATTATTATTACTGCTATGTTGTGCGAGCATTCCAGTATTCGAGCCTTCCAACGGCCATTCCAAAAACATGGGATATTGAAATATTGTCATTTAGATGATTTAAAATAAGCAGCGATTTCAATACCGATAACTGATCGAATTTAGTATTTTCAAATGTCAATTGAAATTCAATTGGCGCCAAGTAGTAGCAGCTATAACGAAATGTACTATACTCGCTAAACTCTTAGCTAGTTAGTATTAAAAATTTAGTATTAAAAATGTTTGCGTTTTAACGCGTGTTGATTTTTAATTTTGCAAAACCAACCTTTTTCAAAATACTATAGAAGTCTATTATTATGCATTACGTATATAAGCGCTCCAGTATATCACATTGCTTATCACTGACACACATATTATTCAACTATGCTTTATTATAAATTGTATTTTCCTTCCGAAATAATAATCGATATTTTAAGTCTCTTTTCAATCCTCTTTTATGATGATACGTTAATAATGCAAAATTATACGTTAAGATTATTGATGAAACGAGTGGTGCGAGTACATGTAAACAGCATGATACAATTTCTCTTTCTAGTGGTTAAAATTTTAAAGAAGGTAATTATGATAAATGGAAATTATAAACCAAATCGCTCAATAATTTTCGAAACTTTAAACTGTACGCGTCGTTGTTACCGCGAATAACTAATTCGCTCGGCTTTTAAGTATAAAGTCGTGACTCGGCAACGAAGCACCAATTACAAAATTAATACGAGCTTCTATAGCTAATACAATAAAAGTATGTAAAATTCACGAGCTTTTCTGATAATATCAATAAGAGGAAGAAATAAAGAGACGCGCGTCCT
>NW_011948444.1:300238-316550 GCF_000503995.2 Ceratosolen solmsi marchali
TCCAGGCGGCGACTAATTTTCCCACGACCCTCGATTTGCATGATACCTCTGCATGAAATAATGGCAAAGCGCCGAGCAGTCTAATAAATTGGCGCCCTGCGCCTTCCCGACCTCAAGGTCATTCGGGCCGACGCTGGGCCGCCAGGACGCCGTTGAGACGGACGAGGAGGCGCGCTCACCGCCTCAGCAGCATAAACGACACTCGCTACGCCCGAGTGGTACCGCCCTCTCACTCAACATGCTGCAGCGTGACATCAAGGAGGCATTCAGTCGTCGCTGCAGCAGCCTTCGCCGTCGGCCCGCATCCCAGGTCCCAACGCTACCGCAGGCCCAACAGCTGGCCGACGGCCGCGACGTCAGCATCCTCGTGACGGAGGCTAGCCCGGAAAGCGCGGCGCCAACCGGGGCTCGACCCCCCCTGCTACGCCAGCAATCCGAGGCGACGGTTGTCCATGTGCTCGTGCATCGCGAGAGTGAGGAATACAGAGAGAGTCGCGAGGCTCTCGACGAGGAGGGGGACAGCTGATGTAGCCCCGGGCCTCGACGCGATGCTGCTCATCCTCCCACGTAAGAGACCGATCGTTCCTGCCGAAGTTTTCCGGCCTTCGCTACGTCGATGACAATAGCACAGCCATCGGCTTCTTCTCCGTTTCCTAATTGACGGTCGGCTGCGCGACCCAGCCCCACCACACTCTTCCTACGATCTGTGCATTATCCACGAGCTCGTTATTAATGATATTAGCACGCCAATCGCTTCGTACGCATTAAACTCTTCGCCGACGGGCTATTCAATTATGACTTACCGGAGTATACCGAGACAAATCGCGACGACTTATTGGCTCTACCTCGATTACGGGCTTCGTGAAATACTACTGCCTCTATTAAATAGGGGACAATGAGATAACGGTTATAATTGGTGCTGAGGGCATTATAATACCGTATAACGGTACACACGGCAATATTATTAAATCATCGACTTGTCGCGAGGCCAAGTAATCGAAGTAGTTCGAATAAGTGCACGAAGAAGGTGACTCGGCAGTCAATGAGCCTGCGCTCGCTCAACTTATTTTTATTTCATATTCGTATATATATATATATATATATATATATATATATATATATATATATATATATATATATTCGGTTGTGGTATAGATGCGTTATACACATTACATGTGTATGCATGTGTAATGTATATAATGATTTATGCGTAATGAATATTTCACAGAAGTCCCTCGTGGAGACGAGTACGCATTTATATTGAGACAATACGCTGTGCCCGTCCCACACTGCAAAATTCTCTCGCAAACAGAAACAAATATTCGTTAAATATCAATGTATCTAAAAAAATTTATTTCCATTTCACGTATTAGCGTTCAATCTCTAAATTTCCTGAAAGGACAAAATTTTCATCGGTCGTACAAAGTATATAATTAAATAATCATGGATGAAGTTTAGAGTTTATTATATTTTACGTACTCAACGTTCTTAGTTGTTCGATAAAGAAAAGAAAATGAAAAAACAAAAAACAAAAAAAAAGAAGAAGAAAAGGATAAAAATTATTATACGATATAATCGTACCATTCGACTTATTGATATTAAATGAGTTAACAGCTTCTTAATATCCATGTAAATGTAGTAAATACGAAATTAAATATATAGCGTTGTGCACACGGTTGGAAAAAATATTAGAATTAAGAATATAATATAATAGTCTAAACATTAATATGGGAAATCATTAATTTTTCCACCACCATTAACTTCCAAACTTCTAAGGATGTTGCATAGTTGTTATTTACGTGTATATATAACTATTGATCTTTCTCGAAATTTCTATTCACTCATGCTGCCTGGTTTTACCATCTTAAAATATTACAAGTTGCATCGACGATTATTTCCAACCGTGTATTAAATTATTAAAAATTAATTTATACTTGTAAGATCACCAAACTATTTTAGAATGTTTTTTAAAAAAATATCGCTACGACTTCATCTCTTCTATTTACTCGTAACAGAGTTTTTCTATTGTCTCGAACTTATGTATCGCAAAAATTGTACAAAACTATTAAAATAATATTTATGAAATAACAATCGCTTAGCCAAAATGAATTTAAGAACGAAAGCAACGCTTATAATAATTATAGTTTTTAACTAATTTTTTTTTATGCACAAAACAACAAATGTCTACAGCTTTTAGAAAATAATTGTTAAAAAATCGTATAATTTTTCATGGGCCATCATTAAATGGCTAAATAATTATTATAATACAAGAAAGTCATAATGAAGCTATATTTTATAATTACATTTACGTAGCTCATCGTGATTTTATTTCATATTAAATTTTCAAGCATTTAAAAATACGTAATCCACTTAGGCATACTCAATAACGGTTTATCTCTGAATATTTTCTACCTAGATTCATCATTGAAATTTTATATTTTAATGAAGCAAAACTGAAGTAATAGTTACACATAAAAAAAATAAAAAAAGAACTATAAATATTAATGCCGATTACATAATAAAACGTAGCTCTATTTCTAAGACTTCTGTGCATTTATTAAAAACAACAAAAACAAACAAACAAACAAAAATTGTAAGAATTATTAATACTACAAATAGCAATTGACATTTACACTAAGAAAATTGTACGATTAGTTTCAAAATGAAAAAAATTATTATAACTAATGAAATTCTATCCTTGAGTACCAAATAATGTTTTTACATATGTATAATTAAATAATAATTCTGATAGTCTGCATTAAATAGAAGAAAGAAAAGTAAACTTTATTTAGAGGGAAAATAAAATAAAACAGATATGCGACATAATGACACGAAAGCTCTTAGAGAAACAAATACTCTTTAAGCTCCGCATATCTGTAGATTTTATCTTCTCGATTGAAATCATCGATATTTTTCAATTGACTATTAATTTTCATTAATAATAATTATTGCTAATGATTTTATTGTTATTGTTGTTGCTGCTACTGCTGCTGCTGCTACTACTGCTGCTGCTCTTGTTGTTGTTGTTATTAATATGATTATTATAAACGATCTTTATTTTTGTTAATGCTGTTTTAATTATATTGCATAATGATAATGTATTGTTATTATTATGATTAATATTTAAATTACAATTATAAATGCTCTACGATATGTATTATCGTTTTACAAATGAGTAATAAAATGAGAATAGAAAAAAATTATAAATCAGTTAAATTAGGCACAATTAGGTATAAAAACACCGAAAAGAATTAATGTATAATAATGACTAAGAGGTGTTAAACAAATTATACTATAGAGCGTATCCTCGACCATAAGACCCTCCCAAGATTTCATTATATATGTATATATAGATATTGGCTTTGCGCGACAATCTTCTGGCGCCAAAAAATTATACGTACAGAACAATGCAAAAAATAAAAGCAAAAAATAATGATACAAAAAGTGCCGGCGAGGCCCCTTCCGAAATGTCGCCTTAGTTAAAGTTACAGGACGCGCGTTAAATAAGCAAATTACATTTATATTATGTAAATAGATTATATAAGAAACCGTAAATCATACATAAACTGAATTAAATAAGTCAATTATTGAATAACGTAATGACAAATTTGTCAAGCATAATCGTGTGATGATGCGAATGGTTAAACCGGGAGGGATGAGGATGAATGGACAAATGGAAGCTGTACGATGACATAAACAACATTCAAATATCTTTTCAAATATGACTTTAGAATTTGAATGTCTAAAATTATTCAAAGAATTAAAATCAATATTATAGCAGGCAAAAAATTCACCTTTAGCAATAAAAACTTTAATTACCCAATATTTTCATCATATGATTGGCATTCGTTAAGTAGCTAAATTTTAATATAATATTATTATGATATTGAAATTTTAAATAATCGTACAATTTTAAATAAATTTTTACTAGACATTATCATTATTGCTACTTCTCCTCAAAGAACAAAGAATAAACAATCTATTTGCTACCTATATAAGCACGCTCGTCCAGGCGCGTATATTTAGAGAAGAAACAAGTTTTTAGACAAACTGTAGGCAATACAAATGGCGAATGTATCGTTATAAAAACAAAAAAGAAAAACAAGAAAAAAACATTTACGAACAGTTTTAAGCGCTTTGATGACTTAAGGGCAATCAAACGTAAAATTGTGTAGTTTTAGTCGAAGGTCCTGTTACAAGTATTAATAAATAAACGGAGGGAGAGATAAACAAAGGCAGAAACCGTACAATCATAAATAAAGTAATAAATCTAGAAACGGTATAGTAAATAAAAAAAAATTAAAAAAAAGAATAAGCGTCGTATGTCACAATAAAATCACAAGTCGAGGGTGTATTGCATATATATATATATATATATATATGTGTGTGTGTGTGTGTGTGTGTGTGTGTGTGTGTGTGTGTGTTATAAGATGTGAAACAATAAACGACAATGAAAACGAACGAATTCGTAAGTGTCGTTGTGTAATGTTTATCTCCTCGCTTTACCGCATGAATGAGCAATTGTATTTCTCGCATATATATTCATTGATGCGCTAACGTCGTTTATCATTTCACTATTGCATATGGCCTTAGGCATGTGTTTAGCGATACCGCCATAACGGTGGATTATACTTTGTAATTGATTTTTCAAAGCCATGCCGACAAAAGTCACAACATAATCAATAAACTGACCATTCTTTTTTCAATCTATTTTTTATCAATTAGAAAACTAGGCAATTAGTATACTTGACAAGTACAATTTATAAATTTAATGGTTGCTTTACTTTTCAATGGGGTCATCCAAGTCATAATAGACTGTATTATACTGTTAAACTATATAAATCTTTCTATGAGCATGAAATACATAAATCATAATAAATATATGAAAGTTAAAAGAATATGCTTGAAACCCTCGGTAGAAAAAAAACGCACTATGCAATAAAATCTTTGAATGCTCTATTAAATAATAAATTGAATCCTCATATACAGTATTAAACAATAAGAAAATATCTTTCGTATATAAAGTTTAAAATTTAATAATATTCTCAATAATACGCTAAATAATGTGATTCGTGCTTGAAAAACATAAATATATTTATATCTCGTATTAAAATTCAAATACAACAGTTCGATCGATAAAATATAATTTTGTACCAACTTCTTCTCTTTTTATGACTATTTTATAGTGGTTGCACATTTTTTTTTTTTTTTTTTTTTTTTTTTTTTTTTTTTTTTAATAACGATAGAACGCTTAATTTATTCAGAGCAAAAAAAAGTGAGCGTCACTGTTAATTCATGTATACAATGTGTGCTAAACTTTCAAATTACAATATTATTTATAATCAACGGCGTTATTAACTAACGGCGCTCTAATAAATTATAGTTAAAGACTATATCGATCGCAACGAATTGTTCATAACTTCGTTATCTTTTTGTAAATGATTATAACGTCGTATTCGAATTTCTATAATGATTTATGAATTGCAAGTGCATTGATGCATCAAACGAATGCAGAAAACTCAGTGAAAAAGAGTAATTGTGAAAAGAAATTTCTTCGTTTTAATATAATCACCTCTAAAGCACTGCATATATTTCGATTGCTCGTTAAAAGGGGCAGTGGTCATTGACAATATTTTAACCACTACGTGAAAATAATAAACAATTCGTTTTTAAGCGAAACATTAGAAAAGATAACGGAATAAATCATTGCCGAAAATTCTAAAAATTCTAAACAAAAAACAAAAAACAAAAACAAAAAAAAACAATGTATAGACCAGCCGGTTCACCTGCTGTGCCGTACTTCTGTCTTTGTTTTACAACCCCATAAGAACACAGAATTGAGAATATACGAAATATGAAATATTTAATATACGTAGTAAATTTTCTATAATTCAATTATAAAAATAAAGAGGAAAATACGAGAACAAGCTTTTTCTAGATACCACCATTTGTAAAATGCGACAGGTTGAATAATTCAATAATTAATTATTTCTTGCTTAGATTTTTGCATATAATTAAAATAACGATTGACAATTGTTTAGCGCCATATGATTAACAACAGGAAAAAGGAATGATACTTATGATTAAAAATTTTAAAACAAATGTACGAAATTGCGCGATACTTTTTACATCACCCCGTGCACGTGAGAAAGGACAAGAAAAAAAATAAAAAATAAAATAATAACATAAAATAAATAAATAAATACAATCAAAGGCCTATAATAAGACGTAATTTTAGGGGCAAGCGACCTTGATTAATGTTTTCAAATATAGAGTTGATGCCGACATATAAAACCTATACAAGTGCAATGAGAGAAATTAACAAAAAACATAAAACACACAAAACACGCATAGAGAGAGAGAGAGAGAGAGAGAGAGACATACACACACACACACACACACACACACTTGAGTAAGCGTCGACTTGCAGGACGATGTAACGAGAAAGGGAACGTGGACAGAGCTTTGAAGAAAGTCATTAGTCAAGATGGCGCGATATAAAGTAGGCGAGGACACGCTTACTCGAGCTCTTCCCTGGCCAATCGATGAGTTCGATGCCGTATGCGTGCCAATGATGTACCTTTGATACAATTAGGACTTACTCTGGTACCTTAATTTCCAATTACGCGGTTATTTGTCGTTGGAGTTGAAAATTATGCGTTATTAATCACGTACGTTGTCGTCTTTAATTCTTTCATTCACGAGCATTAATTTATTGTTGTTACTCTCATTTCAACGAGAAGGTCACAGGGTTGAATTAAAATTAAAATTATGCGTTAAAAGGTTGAGAATTAAAAGTTCCACAGAATAAAGTTCTTTCGAGATGTTTGAACGAATTCTCCGCCAACGTTTACTAACCTTGGATGTTTATTGAACGTTGATTAAGCTCAAGAAATACCCGACGGTCCAATCGACATTTACTTAAACTATCCGAGCGTACATACGTTAAGATTTATAATTATTCACTATACATCTCTGGATACTCGATTGCTTAATTGCTACAATCTTGTTACGGTGTATTTCATCTTTAGCAATCAAAGTTTAAGTACAATCTGTAGATAATGTAAGAAGCACACCCTTCCTCTTCTCATCTAATAAATAAGGAAGCACGCAGACGAGCATTCGTTTTCGTCAAGTTTATCATAAAGATGAAAACATTCGTCATACATCAAAGAAACGAAAAGAACATGTATTAATAAAAATATATATATATATATATATATATAAAGAAGAATGTAAACAAACAAGAATGTAATAATTGTTTTAAATATTTGAATTTTAAAATTTTACCCTTCATTACTGTATTAATTTTAATGGAACATAATAATCGAAAATAAAATTGGTTACCGACATATTTTAGCTCACAAAAAACCATAGTTGAATTCCATTGTATATAAATATATAATTTACACTGTTTACGATATAAATAAATTGAACAAAATATATAAAGTATATAATAACAATAATAAAATTATGTATATTGTGATGATATAATCGATTATAATTTAAAACTGTATGATTTTTCTGTTTTCCAAAATAAAAAAATCTAATACATAATTAATACTTTACTCAGCAGTCCCCCCCCCCTCCTCGCGGCATCGCATACACACACACACGCACACGCGCGCACTCACTTAACTAACTCGCTCTCATATTTTATCTATGATTTTTTCCTTCATATCAATCATATAACAATTTAACGTAAATAATAAATTCGATGGAAATAAAATTACACAATTTTGAACAAAAAAAGGTTATCTTTTCAAATGCACACACAAAAATATCGCAAAGTTGCAAAGATCACTGAACAGTGTTACATCTGATACTAACATATGCATTGACAAATACAAAAGAATTAATTATTAATTGCAAAATAATTTTTATCAATTATATCATTATTACTTCTATCGTTTTGAGCTAGGAAATTATTATTATTATTACTCATTCGACAGTGCGACATTAGCAGTTCGATTTATACACACTTATGATTATGATTATTATTATTTTGTTGTCTACACCGACCCAATAGATAACTGCAAAAATTAGAAACATAACTTACTCTCAATGCACTAGAATAATTAAAAAAATATTCAAATATATCGATCTTTAATTTTCATGCTATGGAACCAATAGTACTATACAAGTAAATTATTTTATCATATATTTTCTATTAATCAAAATAATTCATATTTTATATAAAAAACAAAAGATTAAAAAAGCTATAGTATAAAATTTTATGTCCGAAAATATTAAATACTAACCAAAATAATAAATAAACAAAGCTTATCGATTATAAGCATTTCATTTTATTCATTTCATAACTTCATACTCCCTTATATATATATATATATATATATATATATATATAATATTATATATTATATACAATATTATATATATATTACAATTTTCATATTATAAATACAATTAATATTATTTTCAATACAATTCAGAAAATTATTAAATATTCGTAATTTATTAGACACATATTTTAATGCTATCTACAGAGTATACTCAACAACCTAATTTCTTAATTCATATATTATTTATTTTGTAGATACTCTTGTACGCTTATTCCATGAGAAATTTTCAGCATAAGAACGAGGCTTTGGGTTAACCTTATTTGGCTTCTGCACCATATAATTCCATCCCATATTTATGCAGTGTTGGATGGCTGCTTCTTTTGTTGTAAACTTGATGATTAGCGCTTGATAAGGATCCCCACTGCACAAATAAATTGAGAAAATTTTAATTTTAATAATCATTACCAAACATAGCAGAGATAATTTAATTCCAATTTATTAGATACTTTATAATACACTGATGTACTTACGATGCACACCATCCCATCAATGGATTTTCCCAGCGCTCTCTAGCATCGAAGCTCACTTGCCAATGGTTAAGATTGTACGTTCCTGACTGCATTGCATTCTTCGATGGTTGAGATATAAGAACATTTCTAACTTGCTTGTATTTTGCTAAAACACCGCTAGTTAATTCAACTGCATTCACTTCACCTACTAATGTGATGTAGCCCTGCGATTCTCTTTCTTTTTTATAAATCTCTTTAGGCACTGTGCTTTCCTTAACTATGGTTGTGCAATCTTCATCCTTTAATAAATTCGTATCTTTGACATTGTTATTGCACAGTGCAGAAAGGATCGAAAAATTTTTGCTATTGCAACTAAAAAAATTGAATAATTTTGAATAATTTATAACTAATGAAATTAAAATTGACAAAAATCACCAAACAAATAAATAATATAATTCTTTAAATGTAGTAATTATATAAAGGTGGAAGTTATACATAAATAAATGGTGATTTTAAGCATTGTATAAGATATTTACAATTACCATTGCTTATTGTTATTGCTAAGATGATTCAGATATCGAACTATTAAAGACCTTGATGCCATTTTGATTATTTGCTATTTTAATTTTAAAAAATTAAGACAATTGGACAAAACTGATCGAAACCAAAGGTAACTAACCTATTTACATTCAGACTGTAAATAATAATTCGAGTTTGAAACCAATACGCATGCGTATTCTCTTATAGTGGTAAATTTAAAAATATAAAGTCCTATTAATCATATTTTTTGGAGTCGAATAATCACTTAAATATTTATATTTTGTTACTTTACCTATAAATATGACCATATTGTATATAATTCAAAAGGAACTGTTTAATTTTGTTTTATTATGTAAAAAACAAGATACTTAACAAAATTATGTATAAAACAGTCACATTAAAACTAAAAATAAATTCGTACAAAATAATCAGGAATTTAAAATAGTATTTAAACATACTTTACGATCTTTGAATTGTAATTTAAAAAAATATAAGCTAAATTTTATTATTAATATTTTTTATTTTCCTAGTTGTTCTTATTCATAAAAACTTTACCAAAATAATTTTCCAATAGATGTTAATGTTAATAATTTGATAATGTAGTATCGTAACTCTTCCATTTCCCAAGCCTATTTCTCATCCAGCATTTACTAAATTGATTTTTTTTCTTCTTTTTGTTGTTTTTGTTTTGTTTTTGTTTTATTTTTTCAAATTCAAAATATTAAATAATACAACTTTTACGCATTTAGTATAATATTTAAATTATATTTATTGTAATATCTGCCCTAATACTTATTATACTAACTAGTAATTTTAAATGTATAAATATTTAAAGAGATCTAAACAGTCGTTTAAAACGTCTACTCTATCATTGCTTTTATTTACTTCGGGCGAAACCTCCCTAACAAAGCAATCTATAATTTTCTTGCAAGAAAATGGAAAAAAAAGTACAAGAACAAGGAGAAGAAGAACCGGCAGCTCACGTGGCAGTGCAGAATCGAGGGCAAAAGGAAACGACGAAGGTGGTGCGACGTCAATGAAGAATCCAAATGACTTCGAGCGCATGCCCGAGCTCGTTGCACTCGATATCGCAAACAGTGGCCGACGCGGGAGTGCTGTCGTTGTCTTCGAGGCCGTCGTCGTGCCCCGGATCCGAGGAAGCAACCTCTAGTCCGCGAATATGCGGCTGAACGTAAGTGTCCCTTCGCTTTCCTTGACCATGGGTTAATGTCCTTGAGGCTCGACTATCCGCGTCAACGCTACATGCAATACATTTTCACTACCTGCATTGCCAGGTCTACCGCGTATCATTTCAACCATATCCCTGCGGAAAATATACTCTACGAGAGAAATACAAAGTCCCCTCGTACTATTAATGCTCGGTGTGCCTGATTACAAATGATACTGCAGCTTTGTTGAAAATCCCCGTAATGCATGACCTTCGCCCTATTGTATTCGATTTTATATCCCTTGAAAATGGTTTCATGGTCATTGGGGACTTTCGTTCTCACCGTTTCAGATAAAAATCTCACCTCGAGCACAGCGACCGTTAATATTTGTCATTATTTTCAATTAATTGTGTCTTTTTCTAAATATTTCGTTAACTTGGCAATATAAATTTGATTAACGATCGCTTAAATTCTTTACTATATTTTCTGAAGCCGTTAATTTTTTTTGTTTTCTCAACTTCACATGGAAATATACGTTACCTTGCACAGTAGTATTTCATTTGTATTATTACAAAGCAATTATAAAGCATAACAATTTTATTAAACGTAAATCGTACTTACATTGAGGGGGAAAAGCTCCAAAATATTATCTGTTATTGGCAGTTATACGATTTTGAAAATATGCTCGAATGTACTTGCAAAAACGTGAATGTTGATTAAAAAATTTAATGATTAAGCGAAATCACTTTCAATATTGTTTCATAAAATTATGAGGTTTATTTACAAAATTCTTGCCATGAGTATGAACATTCGTAAGTGCTTTAATTAATTTAAGTGCAAAAACTTAAAGATTTTAATTTTGATTTATCATTTATTTTAGCTTATTGCGGAAAGTGAAATTTTTAAGAAGAAAAAAATGAAACGTGGCAATAAAATCGTTTAATTTACACATAAATCATTTTACTTATAGGTGAAACTAGGACTTTATCTACCATTGCTTCTAGTTTATTCTAATGGAATAGCAGACTCTGCGACACGACATGTTATTACTAAAAGAAATTACAGCGATCAAAGTGTTAGAGGCTACTTAGCTGAGGTAAAGCTTTAAATATATATTTTCGTATTAAAAGATTGTTGCAATAGATGCTCCCGATATCACGATTTTCCATATTTTTAGAGCATATTCCACGGTCGTATAGTTGAGTACGTAATATATCAGTGACGGCTCTTTTAGTATAATTCCTCTATAAAAGTTCAGAATTTCTTTAAAAACAAACTCTGTTCACTCGACGAAAACATCCTATATCCGACCCGGAAAAATGAAAAATTGAAACCATTGTGCTCGAAAAAAGATTTTGTCATTCGAAAACAACGACAAACGATTGTGTTATTTTATTATCTTAACTTGAAAGGTCAGCCACTATTAAAATAGACTCGATACATACTCATTAAAAAGTTTTTAATTCACTTAATAGATTTTTAATTTAAAAGAAATAAATTCGTGATTTATTAGTCTTTATAGTGAATATCTGCATTCATTCTCAATGCGAACTCATTAATCCATTTAATGAGTGCACATTGCGCATAATGAGCTCGAACAGATGATACTATAAAAGAAAAAAAGAAAGAAAAAGAAAAGGCATTTTTCAATTTACGATAATTTTTTAAGAAACGTATTATCGATTATCGAGGCATTATTTATACCAGTGGCACTAATCTCCAATACCCAAGACCTAAAACTCTACCCTCACACCATATACCCATCCTTGCACGATCTATCTATGACAAATCTGTTTTCATAACCAATAACCCACGATTGCCTTGACTGCCCACAGAGAACCTGCTGGTGGAACGAGGTTTGCAAGGAGGAGTTCCACAGCAAATTTCGATGCCGATGTCCAAGGTGGTCCTACTGCCGTGCACCCGGGCGCTACTACGACGCGCACTGCAGCATCACGCGCACCGGCTACATCTGGACGCAGCCCGAAACCTCCATTGCCTTAGACTCCTCCAATGACAAATAAAGAATCTCGACCATAGAGAGTTTCACCGCGACGTTTCGTAAACACGCGTTGGGCCCACCACCACCTTTCCTCAAGCTCGATTTCTCGTACGTTGAATTGCTTTGAAATAAAAGGCTTCTTATCTTAAATGTTACGTAACCAATTGAGGTAATGTTCCCGTGGAAAACTAATTTACAAATATTCTTCGACGTATTGTTGGCGTGCACTTGTGCTATGTGCGTGCGTGCCTGCGTTTTTCTTTTTTTCTCTTTTTTTTATCACGTAAAAAAAGTTTCACTCAACTTTTAGTTCGATTTCTCTATTTATTTTCAAAATGATGCAAGTGCTCGTCCAAGGGATTCTATAAAAATTACCGACACTTAAAATATTTTTTTCGAAGGAAGGAATTTTTTGTTTTGCTGATCGGACCAATCGAATCGACAGAAATTCCTCGTAAACTATTAAAATTGGATTTTTAAAAGCGTGGAAGCTACATCATAGAATATAATGGTTGAATATTTTAAAATCTCCATCAACGGCTTATTATTCAATATGCGCGAGCAATTTATTTTGACGGTAATTAGTATCTCTGCGTTATTATTGGCCATAATAAATGTCACCACATTTTTTGAATCGAAAATCTTTACCTCTTCCCTTACTAGAAACAATACGAACACTACTCAACGATAAATCTATTTAGTTAAGTACATATCTGTGAGCCAAAATAAATTATAACTCTAATGTACATCTTAATTAGCAAATCACTTCTAAAATGTATATCATTCAAAGGAGTAATTCGAGCTCATATTTTAAAAATTTCACGATCCTTCAAGAATAGAATATTAATTTATTTATAAGCAAATATTGTTAGTGCAGTGGTGGTTATACATTTTTTCGATAATGATTTGAAAATTTTTGTGACAATTTTGAATCTTCAAAAATCTAATACCGAATGAGAAAATTTGTGAATTAACAATGTGATTGTACACGTAAGTAGGATATATTAATAGATTGTGGCATACTAATAAATGTATGCAATGAATCTTTAAATCAATATGCTATTGGTGCAGAAAATTTGGTAAATAACAGAACTTTTCTCAATCTCTTCTCAATGTCATTATTACATGTTATTGATATCTTGCACAAGGATATAAAAATAGTAATATCTTAATCCTAATTCTCGGAAATAATGCCGGTATATTATCATGAATTTTAACGGAGATCGCATATGTAAGTATCAATTAATAATTTCGTTTGCTTGATGACTCTCGATATCATCTAAACTATATGTATAAAAAAACCATAATCCTTCTTCTAGTCTAATAATTGTACTATTAATGAAAAAAAAAAAAATAAAATAAAAAAAATTAATTGAACAAACGGTTACCACTAATAATTTAATTTTAAAATGTGGCGTGTGGCAATACGTAATTAGTTTAATTGCTATAAAAATTAGCTCCAACAAATTATACGATTCAGAATGAATACTGGAATTGTAGACACTCGTGTATTAAAGAAAGAAATATTATTTATGTATAAAAATGAAAAATATTATGAAAAAAAGGAAAAAAAGAAGATTAAAATCGACCTCTTCGTCTATAGCAATTCTAAAAGTATTCATTTAACGAATATTTCTTTCCTAACAAATCATTGCATAAGAAATTATTGTTTTAAATTTTAGAGAAGATACATTCTATATGCAAACTCAAAGGCGTACAATTTTGAAATATCCTTGATCTTATCATTATTTATATGATTATTTCACCCAAATCTTCGTACATTTAATTATCTAAAATTCAATTAATACCTAAAATTGTTTTGTGATTCGTTAGCCTCCTACGAATGAAATTCATCCACGAATTGTATATTCGTTCACAATCTAATAAACTGTTCCGATTATTAATACAATATTTATTAAATAAACATTAAAAGTAACAAACTTTAATTTAAATGTTAAAATTACCGTTGTGTCTCAAATTGTAAGACATTAATCATTGAAATACTCGGAATTTTTTAACTGGAAACTTGACACGCGAAATCCTAATGCTTTTTAAACTAATATGAAAATTTAAATCTAATTTTAAATTATAGACAACTTACGGTCACGTATTATTAAAAATGTTTGATAAACAGTCTAAAATTAAGTATTATTATGTATAATTAATTTGTATATTGTATATAAAATTCTATGATAAGTAATTTAGAATGTTTTGTTTCATCCATACACATTAGAAAATGCATCGTTTTTTGTACATTTTTTTAATTTTGTTATTAATCACCAACAACTTTAAAGTGCATTTAAAGAAATAAAATATTACGCGCATAACTTCAATATCAAGTCCCAATCGAATTAATAATACCATTTGAACGAATAGCTTGAGGTTGAAAAAGTATGAAATAGCGTAAAATAAGATATATAAAAAAAAAAAAAAAATTTTGTAATTTAGCATATAATTTAGGTGCATCGAAATGTAAAAACTCTTGCAATAAATTAATTAAACATGAAAATATAATTGTAATTTAGTTTAACGTATTATTATTATTATTATTATTATTATACAGGACATCGTTAAAAAATACAAAGACAATATTACGGCTCAAATTACTTAATTACAATATTTGTTCCGTACTATTATAATATTGTAAAGAAATAAAAGAAATTTTTTATTGTAAATTTAAAAGCTTGTATTATTTGTTTGCACGTTCCAGTATTGCCTAACCCACAAAATTAAGCATTTACAGTATGAAGATGCGATATGAATTGAAAATACTCTGGCGTATAGACAAATGCGTACTCGATAATAAAAGAAGAAAAAAAATCACTTGTCTCGTGCAATTCACACATTTTATTTCAATTACATCGATGACGCGCTTTAAAACGAAAGGATATTCTAGAAAGAAAATATTTACACAGTTTGACAAAATGGAGAAACAAGCCTAGCAAGTGTTCAATAATTAAACTGTATAAATAATCATCTGCTTCTACGTCATACTACTCTGTCGATTACTTCAAAATCAGTCTCCCATCGATTATTAATGCAAATAACATAATCACCAATATTACTTAATGAAATATTAGCACTTATACATAAACTGCAAATACGGCTACTAAAAGTTGGGGAAGAGCTTAGCTCACCGATACTAGGCCAATGTTGCGCGGCCGCTAGGAAAAAATCCATTCGCGCGTAATTAAGCGGCTAAAGCAGAAAAAGGTCGTCGCTTCAATAGCTTAATGTGACTTATTTTCCACATTTTCTAGCTCGCCAATGTAACGGAAGAGTGCGCAACCGGGATAAGAGCAAAGAAGAACGAGGCGGCGCGCATCCATATCTGCCCTCGTCGCGTAGCCACGTACAAGTTGAGTTACAGTCAAGTGCTTCGAGTGAGTCCGCGTGTCGCTGCTCGCTTCTCCCCCCCCCCTCCCCCACTGCTCGCTACCCATCGCCCTTCCCGCTCGTCAAGCGACCGAACAATCCGAACCCACGCCATACCCCTCCCCCACCCTACCCTACCCTACCCCACCCCACTCGTGCTCGGGTTTTCACTAGCTACCTCTCCTCTCTCTCTCACCGTCCGTCCTTCTCGCCACGGTTAGGAGTCACTCATCCACACACAAGCACAACGTCCCCTACCTACCTACCCGACTCGGCTTACCTCGCCCCACCCTTCCCTATTCGTCAACCCCTCGCCCGCGACCCGCCGACGACAACGCGGCCAACGGACAACAATATCTACCTTACGCTCGCACCCTCGATATCCTTGGGAGTGTCTCTGTCGGACTCGTTGCC
>NW_011948444.1:316567-339314 GCF_000503995.2 Ceratosolen solmsi marchali
GAAGAGCGGGCGTCCCTTCTTTTGCCCCGCTACCGCCGACATCGCCGCCGCCGTCGCCGCCTAGATCGCCACCCTCTTGGCCCCGACGAACCCGTAGCCCCTCTCCGGCTCTGGCGGCTGCCACGTTCGTCGCTTCGCATACATAGAGACGAAGGGACGCGTGTGTGAGTCACAGGGAGTCGGCGCGTGTGCACTGTGCAGCGGAGAAGGCGCCGCTCTTTTGTATACCTATTGAGTAGACTTCTGGTAGTATGGGAGCCTTCGGGAAAGTATAAAAGAGAGCTCGTGAGTCGCGGCGAGAGAGACACGGCGGGCTCTCTCTCTCGGAGCATCTCTAGCGCGCACCCTTTCCTCTTCTCTTCTGCCCGTCTTCCCTCCCGTGCACCAGTACCTGCTCGTCGTACGTCCGTCCGTCCATCCATCCCTCTCTTCGTATTTCTCTCTCTCTCTCTCTCTCTCTCTCTCTGTCTCGTTCTCTCTTCCTCTCGTTTTGACGACGGAGCGGCGAACACGCGTCCGTACGTCCATCGAGAGTGTCGAGAGCTGAGACTCGAGAGACAGAGGAAAATAGTTGTAATACACTCTGCTGACGTTATTGCGCTCCGAGGATCGACGGCAGAGCTGATAATTTTCCATTGTCGGCAATATGGCCCTCAGTCAAACCAGCGTGGTGAGTAGTCTAATGCAAAGCCGACCGACCTTCCTCCTCGCCATCGTCCCCGTCGTCGTCGTCGTCGTCGTCGTCGCCACCGCCACCACCACCGCCACCGCCACCGCCGTCGCCGTTATCGCCGTTATCGCCGTAACCCAAACCCTCGAGAAAAGCACGAGATGATCATTTATTTCCTCCTTGATGAAGATGTGCGTGTGTCGTGAATGTGTTCCGCACGCACCAACCTACATATGCACGCCACGATTCGACGAAAACAATTGTGGCCTTATCGCAATAATGTAGCTCATTTTCTTCAAACATTATTACAAATCTCATGCCGTTCGCGCGCTCAACGTTATATTCGTTTTCATGTATCCGAGGGCTTACGACGAGTGGAGTAAATCTTGGTTAAATTTAAACACGATACGCGGCGTTTGAAAATTCAGGGCCAGAAAAGGGCATTTGGCCTTTTTCTGTCTTATAACTTTTGCATTTAACGAACGAGTCGTGCTCGCTCGGAATTACTACCGAGTGCCACTTAGACCGCCGCCGCCGTCACCATCGCCGTCACCGCCGCCGCCGCTGTTGCTGCTGCTGCTGCTGTTGCTGCTGTTGTTGCTGTTGTTCCTGCTGTTACTGCTGCTGTTGCTGTTGCCGATGACTTATCTGATCGATACATTGTTTTCTATTTTATGTTTTACACCCGTATTTTTTAGTTTGTTTTTTCATCGTCGTTATTATCCTGAGAGGATCCGGCCCCTCTCCCTTCACCGCAATCCTTTATCAATGCGCCCATTCGCCCGTTCAATCGTTACTCATAATCCAGCTGCTCTTTGGCTTCAAGTGTCACTCATCTTTATCAAGACATATGGCTTATGAGTCGTCTAACTTTATTTTATTTTTTATATAGTCTAAGACGTCCTCACTGGCCATCGCATCAATATCATGGTTTACAAGAATTGCTGGTTTGGTCCTCCTAATTTTGCACTTCTAATTACCATTTTTATATTTGATTTACTTCTAATTAACCATTCAGCTGGATGAGTAAACTGTTTTATGGCATCGAGTCTATTTGTTATCCATCCAGCTTGACAGTTTTAGTGACCTATGATAATTTGCATCGAATACATTAATACATAACCATGGAGCTCTATTTTTATTATTGCCTTGGCACGACTAGCTGAAAACGTTTGATTTGTAAACTAAGCCGACAAGTTGATCTTACCCTAGAATGAATTATTAAATTTAATTCAATTTCATTGCGATAGCTAATTTATTAATTTCTCTATAATTGACGATTGATTTTAGTTGAAATTGTACAACACCGTCATAGAAGATGTCATAGCTGGAGTTCGTGAGGCTTTTTTGGATGAGGGTGTAGACGAGCAAGTGCTTCAGGAATTGAAACAAATATGGGAAACAAAGTTAATGTCGAGTAAAGCAGTAGAATTGAATCCTGATCCTCCGGAGCCACAGCCTCCTCAATTAAATGCATTTAAGAATAGCTCGTCGAGTAAGGGTGGTTCCAAAAGTAAGAAACTATTTATTATGTCTAACGCTTGCATTGCCATTCCTTAATTTCCATCGCTTTATTCTAAACGTCTAAATGTCCAAATATTCAGAATTTTATGCTATTCGTTAAAAGTGTTTGAAAAATGATGTCTAACGAGCTAATTCTATCGTTTAGGAAATACAAACACTAACATAACCAATGCGCAAGCCAACATACAACCTCAAGCTCAATCACAAATTCAAGAGTCACCAGCCAATCAACCTCAAATTCAGCAGCAGTCATCTCAGCCTCAGTCAACGCATATACAATCACCTCAACCGCAAGCTCGGCCCCAACAATCTCAGCTACAGCAATCCCAAAATCAACAACAGCAAGTACAACACATTCAGCATATGCAAAGTATGCCAGTTCAACAAGTTCAGCAGATAGCGCAGCATCAGTCCATTCCTCAGCAGCAACAGCAGATTATGAATCAGCCAGCTGCAGCAATAACAGATCGACAAGTGTCGATACAAATCAAACTGCCCATTCATGGGAATCTGCCCGAACGATTAATAAACGTTCACGTTCCAGCTTCTGCGATCCAAGGTAGTGTAGAAATATCTGGCTCTTCCTCTTTCGCCGTTGTTAATTAAAAATTTCCCCATCTTTGCACGATATTGGAAAAGCAACCAATCCGGTTTCATCGTACGCCTATCATAAGGAATGACTAAATGATTCTTGCAGGAAATCAATTGCATGCAATTTTCACCGGACCAATCATTACAGCAGCAATAGCTTTACCCGTACCATTTGCAACATCCTTACTGCAACAGCATGTCAACTCAACGTTCGAAGGCTTACCCGGTTTCACACCCGTCCCAGTTCCCCATCCGGTGCACGTTGTGCCTCAAGGTGCCAATAACATCATGCAACAGCAACTCATCCAAGGGCAGGTACGATATCAATTGTATTCTAATCATATTTACAAAATAATTTTGAAACGGATAATTAAATCATGACAACTTGTCCTAATAGATTATCTCTGGGTTTCAGCAACAAGGGAATATTGCTCAACTGGATGGAGCTGTGGGAGATTCGTCCGACGAGGATGACGATGAAGAGGAAGAAGAAAATGATGACGATGAGGATCTTGACGAGGAGAAAGAGGAAGAAGAAAACGACGACTCTGGCGCAAGAGAAGAAGTTAGTTGTTCGCCTATATGATACTCCTACTATTCTACTAATTGCTTATTCAGTGCCTAAAATATAATTATCTTGTATATAGGAACCTTTAAATTCTGAGGATGATGTAACAGACGATGATCCCACAGACCTTTTTGATACTGATAATGTAGTAGTCTGTCAATACGATAAGGTAAAGCATTGCATAATTAAGCGATTACAATGATATACTAATATTTCAATGTAATATTTATAGATCACGAGGAGCCGAAATAAGTGGAAGTTTTATTTAAAAGATGGCATTATGAACTTAAGTGGTAAGGACTTCGTTTTTCAAAAAGCCAATGGCGATGCTGAATGGTGAAAACATACGACGCAGTGTCGATATTAAGAAATATTTTGTAATCGATTACTGCTGGAAATAATGGACTGAAAAACAGCTTCGCTGTTTCTGAACTACACATTCGCGAGTTTATTTTGGTGATCATACTATGAAAAGAACCTATGATTTTGAATTAATTTGTTATTTAATGGCGTGCAAAGAACATGTATTTAGTAATTAATTAAAAACAATTAATGTTGATTTTTCTAATCAGTGGATGTGAGCCGATTTTCTTAATTCGAAAAAATTCTCTTATTTTGTTTGTCTAAAGGTACATTTAACATAAATTATAATGGCAGTCACGTGGACGACTTGGAACTTTTAATTTAAAAATTGCCCAAATCAAAGAATGTGAAAAATTAGAAAACAACTTTTAAATTCAAAGCGATAAAATGAACGTGCAGAATCATTGCTTATAAGAATACGAAAAAAGTGTCAAACTTGAAAAAAATAACTAGGATTATGCTCTTTTTTTGCTGGGTTTTTTTTTTTTTGGAAATTTCATTGTTTATTGTGAGAAAAGTGAATAATTGTAAGTGCATATTGAACCAAACTTGGCAGATAATGATTTTACAACAATTTAAAGATTTTAATTAACTATAATTACGTTTGTAAATATTAATAACAATATGTATTATGAACAAATTTAAAATTTTAAATCCTTAAATTGTTTCACCGGACTAAAACTTTCATTTTTTGTATTGTCAATCTAAAATTACCATATAAAAGTTCGATATTTGTAACAATCAACGTTCAAGGGCACAAGTGCCTTCGTTAGTTTTGAAATTTTTCGAATTCGTGAATTCCGTAATTTGTTTTCTTAGTGACACGGTGGACGGGAAAAAGTTTCCATTTAAACAAATACAAAAATTTAGCTTTATATATACATTATATTAATCTCAATTTTTATCTCGCAGAGAATGTAATGAATGTGAGTGTACATACATGATTTATCGAGGGAATGAAAAAAATAGGCGTTTTGAGAGTTGTGCAAATATCTGATAAATAAATGTGTCTTATATTGTTATTATCATAACATGAGTTATTTTTATCCTTTATTTTTCATGAAAATAAACGACAAAATAATTACAAATATTGAATTTTACGTTTCATTTTTGGAGTTCACATTTCCTGGAGTGCAATAAAATCTGAACAGCCTTTACATTCTAACGATGATCTTCTAATGAAAAAATTGCTTTTAAATTTCTTATTCCAAAGCAGCGGCTCCAGAAATGATTTCAATAAGCTCTCTAGTGATGACGGCTTGTCGAGTACGGTTAAATGTTAATGTGAGCGAATCAATCATCTCTCCAGCATTCTTGCTCGCATTATCCATGGCTGTCATTCTGCTAGATTGTTCGCTGCATGCTCCCTCTTTCATCGAGTAGAACAGCATAGAAGCCAAGGAGAACTCGAGGTAGCTTTGAATGACGTCGTTATCCAGTGAATCGTAAAGGGAGATTTTAGAAGCGCTAGTGACAGATTGTTTACTGTATAGTGGTAACTCGTCAATAACGTAAGATACAACCGATCTAAACCTATTGAAGATAATTTTACCAGATCCAAACGAATAGCTGAAACCAATTTTATTTTAATTAACAAAAATTAAGAGTCTCGAAAGTAATTTTAAATGATTGCTTCAAGTATCGTACTACTTGATATTGAAAACACTTACCCACTATTCATAAGCTCAATGGTAATTTTGGCAGCATCATTAAATGTCGGAGGCTTACGACCCACTTCCGTAGCAACAAAGAGAATATTTTTTGCAAACAAACGCTGAAGAATAGCACGAGACTTCTCTCCTATGCATACAATTTTTGTGTTCTCGCGTTCGCTAGCATTAGCTAGGAGCGTATCACGAATATTTCTCGAAATACCAGTGTGTACTGCACCACACAGCCCTCGGTCGCTCGTTACTGCTACCATCAGCTTATTTGTATCTCCTTCGACAGGCGTTACTTCAGCCTGTTCATAAAAAATCTTAGATCCCTGTCCCAGAGGCTTAGCTTGCTTTAAATCCCTTTCAGCTCTGTTGTACTTGGCTGCGGACACCATCTTCATGGATTGTGTAATTTTCTGGATATTCTTAACAGACTTTAGACGAATGGAAATTGATTTTAACGTTGCCATACCCCGCTGCTGCGTCTGTTGTTGCTGAGCAGCAGTTAGAGTTAAAAATTTTATTCCTTGACAAAGCATGGTGGCCGCTTAATCTATACCTATAAAAACAAATTTCGTTTTCAAATTACCTCAAACAAATTATCAAATTAAAATGCTAAACAATAATTTCATCTACATTGTTCAAATTTCTTTGAAAATCCAACCGTTTCTAAAAAAAAGGCAATTAACTAATTCACTTAAAATCACTGGAATTCGATTGAAAACAAAAATTTAAGTTTTTTAAATCCTTAAGACTCTATTAAAATTTCATTGTAATATAATAATCATACAACGATCATTGAGATTAGACTTCTGCTATCGTTTGTTAGTAATGAACTGTACACTGTCAGCATATCGCTGCCACTAGCATTAAACTGATTAAATAACAAAGTAAATAATTGGTGGCTCATCGGCAAATAAAAAATACGGCGATAATTGTTGAAACTCTACGAGATGGAAATTTGCACCAAATTACCAAGGACCACGACTGGCCGGTCGGCAAATGATCTCAGGAAATTATACGGCCAAACATTACATACGCAAATAATAATGAAATGGAACAACAACAACAATCGAATAATGGTGGCGGGAGGGGTGAAATGTAGTAAATAGACGATTTTTAAAAGCTAGAGTAGGGCGACAGTAGCAGTTATGGTTGCTTTTATGTAATCATAGGAGCAACAATTCATACGACTTGCCTTGGTTGATGCCTTGACGATCGAATTATCCATACACACAATTACCTCAGATGACGACTACACGCGTCACTAATTGTACTTACAAGAGTATTCAGCAGAAAAGGGCGAAAATCTCGCAAAGTACTCCTACTGGCCACTATCTCGATCCAACATGCACGAAATGGAACCGGAGCTCGGAATAATTCGTACGTCGGTCCGATCACAACGAACAAGAGAGGAGGAATCGGCCAACGACGGCGTAAGTCCCGAGTCTGCTGTCGGTATGTAGATACGATGCCTTATCGACGGAGCCGAGGCCCTTAGAGGCGCCTTCGCCGTCAGTTTCATCTGTTTTGCGCGCGCACTCCGTGTATTTATTTGGGGCTTTAGAGCTCAGCGGTTCGAAGGGGACGACGATGATGGCCACCGGCTAAGAGCGACGTTGTGCCGTTGTGCTTAACGAATTCTTCATTTTCATCCAAATGCTAAGGAGCCGCGTTGCGTAATCGAAGTTGCACAAGGGCTTGTTTCCTCCGTTTCTTCGGCTGACGTTTAAGGGCGTATTAGAGCAAGATGCCGTGCGAAATGATAACCCTGCAATTGGGCCAGTGTGGCAACCAAAGTAAGCTTTTATTTTTAATGGCATTAATTAGTCTGTTTGATTTTTCTAATTCGCTCTCGGTCACCAACCCGACGCACTTGCTTCCGCTTTCAGTTGGCTTTGAGTTTTGGAAGAGGCTTTGCGCGGAACATGGTATAAGCCCGGAAGGGATTTTAGAAGATTACGCTACAGAAGGGACTGACAGAAAGGACGTTTTTTTCTATCAATCCGACGATGAACATTACATACCTCGAGCCGTGCTGCTGGACTTGGAGCCCAGAGTTATTCATACCATTATGAATTCTCCGTATTCAAAGGTTTTTCGTATAAATTTAATTTACTATTGTATGCAAGCGAAGGTGACATTGAATTTGTTCTCTCTTTTTTTTTTTTAATTTTTCTTAAAATCCATTCTCGATTTTTAGCTGTATAATCCTGAAAATATTTATTTATCTAAACATGGCGGTGGTGCTGGAAATAATTGGGCATCTGGCTACCATCAAGGAGAAAAATTGCAAGAAGAAATATTCGATATTCTTGACAGAGAAGCGGATGGAAGCGACAGCCTCGAGGTATATGGAAGTTTGTCAATTTACTATTGACTCATTGACGGAATTTGTAAAGTTTTAATTTGAATTTTTACTGTTTGCAGGGCTTTGTCTTGTGCCATTCTATAGCCGGTGGTACTGGATCCGGTATGGGATCGTTCATGTTAGAATCTTTAGCTGATAGATTCCCTAAGAAATTAATTGAAACCTACAGCGTATTTCCAAATCAAGATGAAATAAGGTAGGCTATTACAATTTCAAGCGACCGATGAGCCTTTCTAATCAAATACAAATAAAATTTTAGCGATGTCGTTGTACAACCTTACAATTCATTGTTAACGCTTAAGAGATTAACGCAATGTGCAGATTGTGTTGTAGTTCTTGATAATACTGCATTAAATAGAATAGCTTCCGATAGATTGCACATTCAAAATCCCAGCTTTACTCAAATTAATAAGCTGGTCTCAACAATTATGTCAGTGAGCACCACAACTCTTAGGTAAATATATTTATATTCCATTTCCATTTGTACATCATTGTTTACTTTATGGCTTTGAAAATCTAGATATCCATCGTACATGAATAACGATTTGGTTGGATTAATTGCACCGTTAATTCCAACGCCGAGATTACATTTTCTAATGACGGGTTATACACCCCTTACCACAGATCAAGAGGTAACGCATTTACGGAATTCAGAATAAAAGATTCATTTTAAATTTTATTTCCACTTACATTTGCAACAGGGCGCGTCCGTTCGAAAAACATCGGTATTGGATGTTATGCGTCGCTTATTACAACCAAAAAATATGATGGTTTCTACAGCATTGGATAGAAATGCAGCGCATTGCTATATTTCCATATTAAATATAATTCAAGTAAGATCGATCGATCTTTTAAACTGCGATATCTACTTACGCTATTTATTAACTTACAGGGTGAAGTGGATCCAACGCAAGTACACAAATCTTTACAAAGAATAAGGGAAAGAAAACTTGCTCAATTTATTCCATGGGGACCAGCCAGCATTCAAGTTGCCCTGTCAAGAAAATCTCCGTACATTCAAAGCACTCACCGTGTATCAGGCCTTATGTTAGCCAATCATACGAATATTTCTTCGGTTAGTAGCCCTAAAGCTTTTCATAAACTTAAATATCCACCAAACGTTTCATAAATGAAACTTTAAAAATACGTTTTTATTTAATATTTACTAACGATATTTGGAATACATGGCATTATATGTACGACTTAACATGCATATCACAATATCTGAAAGCTATTAAAGTTACTTAAAATGTGCTAGTTCTATCATTGAAAAGACAAAAGGAGTTCAATTCGTCTCTAATTACTTATTTGTAATTTAATTTTTTAGCTATTTGATAGAGCTCTACAACAGTACGATAAACTTAGAAAAAGAGAGGCTTTCTTAGAACAATTTAGAAAAGAAAAAATGTTTGAAGATAATCTTGATGAGCTGGATAACTCACGAGAAGTTGTAGATTATTTAGTAAAAGAATATCAAGCTGCGACAAGATCAGATTATTTAACATGGAGCCCAAGTAAAGCAGATTAAAATTATTTATATCGAACAATACTCCATATAATTTGTTTACTGTAAATCTTTATGATTCTGTTTTTCTTCTATTATACGTCCATGACATTTATTTCTTTAGATATTAAGGAAGAATTATTTTATTAATAATTTTGTATAAAATTTATTGCAAATAACAAATCAATTAAAAATTTAGATTATCTGTAAATAACTTATACCTCTTAAACATTTTTAATAATAAAAATTCTATTGATTTTATTTCAATTAAAAATAAAGTACTTATTAATATTATCTTTCATCAATACATTCCGGCGGGAGAATCGCAATAGTTATAAATCCAGTATGTCCTGGAGTTGACGATGGATGTGAAACAGTTGTTAACTTAGAAGGTTCATCAAATTTTGTTACATTTTCAGCAGTCTGAAAGAAGCAAAAATTTTCGTTTCGCCTAAGTTGGACTTGCATTATTATTGTTTTAATTCAAAAAATAAGAAAATTTGACAGACCTTATCCCTCAAATATGCCAAATTTAATACAGACAAATTTTTTTGTTGAACTGTCAATTCCCTTTGTAAACATTCGTAGGTTTCTATTGATATGAATCCCATTGATGATAATTTTGCACATGTTCTTTGAACTTGCTCGATACAGGGGGAGAATGAACACAACTTTCCACCTAGACAAATTTTAAATTATTTTACTATACAAAATTATTAAAACAATGACAAAAAAGAATGTAATTACCTTTTCTTTTTAATGACTTGATAGCAAAATCAATGGTTAACCATGGATGAGGTAAATCTAGAAATACTGCATCAACCATATCGTCAAGTTCATCACCAAAACCTTCCGTGCAAACATCTCTATGTTTTACGGTAACAAACTCGTCTATACCATGATTTTTAAATTCTTCTTGGGCTAATACTACACGTTGTTCATGAAAATCAAACGTATGCAAGTGCCCATTTGGCCTTACAGTTCTTATTAAGGCATGAGACAGTGATGCGCTACCAGTTCCTAATTTAAAATTATTATTGAATTAATTTTACAGATAAATGTGATGACTAAAATATAAATGCAAACGTTTGTATCAAAGTTAAATGAAAACCTGTTTCAATCACAATACTTCCAGGTACTAAATCCAAAAGATAAATTATCAAACTTATATCAGGTGTGTAAATAATTTGTGTCCGATGTGGAAGAGTCAAAGTCCATAATTCTGGAGTTGGTTGTAAAACATACGCCCAACCTCTTGAAAGATCAACTTTCGAGCCATACCTGATTCCCACGAGGGATAAAACTTTCAAAGCCCCATAAGTTGTTTGAAAAACATTATCCACTAATTCACCTTTTTTATTCACTATTTTATCTTTCACCTCTATTTGATGCATATTATTCGGATTTATATACAAAGTTACTACATCCCCGATCTCAATAAATTCTTTATTATTTTTAAAGCTCATATTGTTATAATTTATAACTTCATTAATTTTAATAATATTTTATACTACTTATAGAATGCCTTTTAAATTAACATCCCTCAGAATAAACTGGAACGGATATGGTTCATCGCATAGTACAACGCCAAATCATCACACGTGGAAGGAACCTCGTCTATCAAACGTCAATCACAACGTAAACATAACCTAATCAAATATCTTTATAATTGGTATATAAAAATTTAATCTAACTATTGAATCAATTTCTTCGCATTAAAGTGGTTATTATAATTAATTATATGATTGATTAACGTGTAATGTAAATTTTTAATTAAATCGATGCCGATTTAAATGGCAAGGAACAAAGAATGTAAACATGTACGGATTAAGTGCGCGCGCATTTTTGTACGTCTGCGCAACAATCGACCCAAATCGAAATATAATAATCGAAGGTACGCGCACTTGCGTGTGTACGTAAATTGCATGCTTGATTTTGTGTGCGCGAGTGTGTGCGTACGTGTACATAAATGTATATAGTCATTTACGCCGACAATCTATCAAGATACATTGTTAAACTGGCATTTGGCAGAGGGGCGGAATTTGTCTCGTATTAAAGTCGATCCATGAGAAACTAAATTAGAACGTTCCTGGCAAAATTCCATAAATTAAATTAATAATGGTAAGCTTAATATATCAACATTTATGGCCAAAAATTTTCATTCACTGAACTATAGCTGCTTTATACATATCTAAAGTGTTACTAAATATTAAAGTACTTAGTTGTTTCTTTTTCAAAATAGATATGTATAATGAATTGATATAAGTGTAAACGAAGAAATTTTAATGCTTCGATCGAACAAGCTTGTCTATTTTATTTAATCTGTTGTTTACAACTATAATGTTTATAGCTATAACTCTAATCCTAACTAAGCATTAAACATTTTGTTTCGTTCCAATTTAAAACAGATTCGTTTCATTCTAATTCAAAACAGAGCAGGAAAGACAAGATTAGCTAAATGGTACATGAATTTTGATGATGACGAAAAACAAAAATTGATTGAAGAAGTACATGCAATTGTAACAGTTAGAGACGCTAAGCATACAAACTTTGTCGAGGTTAGTATGATTTCAATTGCTTCAGATTATTCCATAAAAATTAAAAATACCCTTTAAATAATAGTCGTGTGTTTTATTGTTTAGTTTAGAAATTTTAAGATTGTATATAGGCGCTATGCTGGTCTTTACTTTTGTATATGCGTCGATGTGAACGATAATAACTTATGCTATTTAGAGGGAATACATAATTTTGTTGAGGTATTGAATGAATATTTCCATAATGTTTGTGAATTAGATTTGGTGTTCAACTTTTATAAGGTAATAAATTTATCTGATAAAGTACAGAATGAACTTCTACTGTAAAATTAAAGGACTTTGCTTGATATTTTTGCAGGTTTATACAGTTGTAGATGAGATGTTTTTGGCAGGAGAAATTAGAGAAACCAGTCAAACCAAAGTTCTAAAGCAATTATTAATGTTAAATTCTTTAGAATAGATGTATAAATTTAAAAAGAGAGAGAAAAAAAAACAACCAAACCATTGTTTCTGAAGTGAGACTTATTCCATGGATCTAACAAAACTATATAAAAGTATTTATTTATATAAGATCAAAGTAAATCATTACATTTACGACACCAATTGTTGTATCTAAATAATTTTTAAAGATATATATATGTATAACTTTTCTTTAATAAATGTCAAACGCATTGATAAGACTTTTGTTATTTTACATTTCTCGTTATTATTTTTACTTCGGCTCTCTTTTCAAGCTAATAATCTAAAACATTAAATATGCAGCAGTACGAAACTAATAATCGACAATATCGGCAATAATATAATTATCGGCTGTTATCGACATTTTTTAAGTTATTCGTAAAGCCGATAGATGTAGACACTTGACGCCGTTCTCCGAAGATTTTTTAACATAAATGTAGCTACGCAATTAATTAGTGGTTGTACGAATATATTAATTATAATTGGGTGGTTAAAACCGTCGGTGAAGATAATTCGTGCGCGAATCATCGAATTATAATCGTCGTATTGAAAACCGAAGTTAAATTAGCAAATAATGATTTTACCGATTATACGTAACTATATGTTTTCATGGAATTCAGTTGGTGGCCCTGAACGCGCCTCGAAGACAATCATAATCTAACAAGAAGCATATGACGTACGTATAAGTTTTTTTTTATACATAAGCGGAAATGAAATTTTCTAACATATTTCTGTTAGTTCTGTGACGTTTTCAATTGCCAATGCCTGATACTTTAAAAATATAAGAATTTTAATAACAACAATATTTATTCAAACGATCAATCGTAATATTATTGGCGTAAACAAAGTCTTATTGTTGTTTTAACTAATAAATTACAACTACTTTAGCGTAAATAAAAGAATATTTGAAAAATACCTTTTTAAAAGAAGTTTTATCAATCGTCGATAACCGATCGTTCGGCACGATGATTTACAACTAATCTCTAATTAAACGATCCTACGGTACTTTTCTCGTCTCCCCATTATTTATATTTGCATTGTAATCAGATTTATAATAGCAGATTTCTTGTTGTAAATTATTTTTATTCCTCTAATAAATTATGAGATAAATTTTTGATAAATGAGGTCTATGATTATGTAGTTTAGTACAGCCATAAACGTATATAACAGTAAATATAATTCACTGAATTTGTATACCGATTACTCGGTTAAATCATTCTTCAAAACTTTATGGAAACGAAATTTCCAAATTTTTTACACTTGTCTATCAGCCTCATTAAATAATCTTGTGGTTGAAAACACAAGAGCTCTTTATCAATGTACATGGTAACTTCAACATTTGATATAGAAAATTTTATGGCGATTAGTGTAGCCCCTAAGCTCATTGAAACGCCTACGACGAAACGTAGAATGTAACTTTGACCTTTTTGAAAGTTACTTTAAATTGTGTTTTACCCGACGATTGAATTAGTAAATAAGTGGGATTGGATGAGGGGGGGGGGCATCGAAGTAGGCACTGAATATTCGTGAAGAAATAGTCGGTCACACGTAGGTATGTTAATCTTAACATAAATCTTTCTTTTTTTTTTAAACAAAATTTTAATTAATTATCAAACGTCCCTGCGATTGAGGATGTTGATCGCAATATATTCATAGCCACAAGCTTTATATTTGTGCTCTTTATAGATAGGCTTAAATATGTAATTGTCGGCTATAAAAAAAACTGACTGATAATTTTTGTAAATAGACTGGATCGACACATTTTTATAAAAACAAATTTATAATCTACAGGAAATTGATTACGAATAGCTTTATCCGGACTATATTTCAACTTAAAATTTTATATCAAGAATAAATATCCTTTTAATTAAACAATGTTTTTTAATTTATAAGAAGTGTGAGTCCTCTAAAGCAGTGAGATTTCGATTGCGATTGAATTGGATATTATTTAATTAATTTCACTTTATAATTAACATTAAGTAGTAGTAGTAGTAGTAGTAGTAGTAGTAGTAGTAGTAGTAGTAGTAGTAGTAATTGAAGCTATAATAAGTAAAATGAACAATTCAGCAAATTATTTAATATTTATAAATTGACTACAGCTTGAAAAAATATTATAATTATTATAATTTTGCAATGAATAAAATAGTTTAAAACTTTTTAAAATGTTTAACAAATTATTCGTTCGATTTAATAATTAAAATTGCTAACATATTTATTGGGATTTACAACTGGTAAGCAAAATAATTTGTAAACACGATAAAAACATCTAAGACAATATTATTGAATGGTAGTAAATATGTAAATAAAATAATATTACAGTCGTTGAAGAAAAGAAAAAAAAAGTGTATTTATATAAATTAGGTGAGACACGCGCAATGATGTGTGACGTTTACTCATAAGTTAACTGTCGAAATTATACAACCTGAACTTTAAATAAATGAACACCTGTCGATCAATCATAAAATGAAACTCATAAACCTTCAGCGATGAAATTAATTTCACTGATTCTTTTATGAAGGGATAAAAAATCTTATATGGTCTCACACGTGACTGATAAAAATAATTCGAGGATTTATTCAGAAAATTGACTATCAATCTTATTCCTCAATCATGTCCGAGTTAACGCATAATTGAAAATGAAAATTAATGAAAATATACTCTCACCGCTAATAATACGATAATTGCACGGCCGAGAACATTCGGGAGAGATCGCGAAAAAAACCGGTCCAATTAATTTTCAATGATTTAGCATTTAATACTAATTGGCCGGTGGCGCGGTGGGAGTGGTGAATGAAATTTTCGATAAAAAAAATCTGAAAATTCGTGGCCCAACGTATGCAAGCAATCGCGATAAATTTGGTAGAATTTTCAATTGCGCGTATCAGTTTCGAAAAAAAATTCACGATCCCAGGTGACGTAAGAAGATGATGGTTGTTGAATCTCCTCCCGTACACCAGCACGTAAATATACAAGCAAGAGTCCAAAGTAAATTTTTATAGAATACCATAACGAATCTTGAGAGACATTAACATTTATCATCATAAGCAAGGAATAAATAATAAAAATTTAAAACGAAGCGTAACGAAACGCTCGTAACTTTCAACGCCCGCGCGGAGACACACATGCGACACACATGATTTTTGTTGCACGCAAAGTTGCAATAGTCAATAAACAAGGGGCTCAGCTTGGTGAAGAGCGATAAGGTCTATCTCGTAAAAATCATCCCTCGCGCGTCCGAGCGTCGCATCGAAGCTAGCCGATAACCACCTTATCAATCGTCTAAATAGCCCGCGCGCGGACTCCGGTCATTTAAGAATGAGTTATTCTCGTATTTCTCCGTAGTGCGAGCGATGGGTCAACACGGACAGCGAGCGAGCGAGCGAGGGTGTGCGTGTGTGCCTGTGCGAGACAGGCGCACGGGGTTATCGAGCTCGGTGTACGCACGACGCTTCCTTCTCATGCGCGGGGTTATCGGTAAACGCGCACCGCAACGGTTTGTGTAGTGTCGGCGAAGCCTGCAAGTCGATATCGCGCGTCGCTTCGCCTCGATGCGCTTCTCTTGAGCTAACACTTTCTCATAATATCCACTGTCCGCGTTCTACCCGCGTAATAGCCGGGCACCTCGTCCCGAAGAGGGCGAAGAGCCCGGAAAAGTGGGATCGACGCAGCTTGTTGCCCGTTCGTCGGCCGTGTTGCGCTACAGCGATGATACACTATTTCGTTAAATAGGAGGCTGCTTTGATGGAAGGCCACCGTGGTCGTCCGATTCTGGGAAAGCTATATGTCCTCCAAATAATCTAGGGCTTTTCTCGATAGATGTATCATCTTATCGCCAAGTGGCTCTGATTTTCCCACTGAATCGTTTCAGGTCTATCCAACTTTTCTTATGCGTCGTGTTAAGCGCCCCCTCCCCAAAAAAAATCCACAAACCGCCAAAATAATTAACAAGTTTTTATGGAGTCGTGAATATGGTCACTCTTACATTGTGTATAAGATAGATTTCGAGTTGGAGGAATTGTCGCTGTGAGATAAGCACATTTGCGATCTCTATTTTTTCAGGTCCGTTCAGTCGGTTAAAATTCGAATGTTTAAATTCGAATTTGTACATATGTACTCTTTGTGGGAAAAAGAGTGTACGGATTGGCGTAAGTAGAGATAAAGGTGGTTAAAGGGGGAGGGGCAGGCGGAGGTGGTTAGTAAAATAATTATGAATTATCGGAATAATTAATTAGTATTAGCACGTGTTGAGTTAAAAACTCTCCGCCGTCTCGTTTCTTTGCTCATCCGCCCACCACAATCTTGGTCGCTTTAACGTACGATATTTGATGTTTATCGAACAACAACAAAAAACGTCTCGAATCTGTTCCGACACATTGATCGAAAAGCCCAATGTCCAAATCGCGAAACTCGAATCTAAGATCAATAAGGCGTCGAGAGTGTGGGGGCGATAGTCGAGTGTTCATCATCATCTCGCGACTCGTCCGAATGCGCGCAGCTGACAAAATACCGATTAATGCTTGCGGATAAATTGATCCGAAATTTATTTTCACACGTCACCTTCGAACGAAGCGAATAACGTATAACACGCGCGTTCACCTCGGTGATTCAAGTAGATGAACAATCCCAAATGGCAATAAGGTGTGCGGAAGGCGCTGCGAGGACCAAGAGGCCCGCGTGATATTGTAAAAGAATCTCGAGAATTACGATGGGTTGATGGGTGAGGGTAGAGGGAAGGATAAGTGTGGCTAAAACCGCTGACATTCCGGCTTTACGTCCCGTCCAAACTCGAACGGGCATATTAAATAAAAAGAAGGGGGGAAGCGAGGACCGAACGACTTCCGCGAATGGCGTTTGGAGTCGCGCGTGTTGTCTAGGCTCCTGGATACATCTGCTCACGGCGTCGCGCCGCACGCAATGCGAGAGGAGAAAGACCCGGTCGGCCATGCCTCGGACCCTGAGCTCTCAATCCTTAAAAGACGACAAATGGAGGATGACTCGAGAACGGGTGCGCGCCCTCTGAAGATGCGCCGAAGATGGATTTGAAGGGAAGGAAGCTGCCGCTCTCCGTAATTAAGAAAGTCTCAGGGCCGACGAGATAATAGGAGAGAGGGCAGGGGCGGATTAGGCGGCGCAGTCCACGACGAAGGACGAAGGGGTAAAGGGGCTCTTTGTGGACGAGGAAGAGAAGAAGGAGGACTGAGAGGTTGAAAAAATCCGAGTCGCGATCCAAAGCACACATCGGTTACAAATAGCTGTTACTGCCGCTATCGCCCCTTTCTCTTGCTCCTTCTCTTTCTCTTACTCCCTCTCCTTCACCCCCCGTCTCATTTTCGTTTCGCCTGCCCTCTGTCTCCCCCGCTCCACGCCCACCCTTTCCTCTCCTCTCGATCATTTCTCTCAGCCTGTCTTTTACGAGGGTGCGCGGCGTCTTTAATAATATCATTCTCGTTTTGCACGCAGAGTGCGTACGGATGCGGACCTTTTAATTCGTTTTCCTTTCTTGTTATCGCGCGCACGCGGAGAAACAATTTTACTATTAAAGGCGCATTCGGAACTTGGCAATATTATTGAAAATCCCGGCGCTCGACGGCCACCTTATCAAAGCCATGCATGACTTCATTACTCCGCGGAGAAATTTATTCTGCCGTGTCGTAAATGCCTCCCTATCGGTAACTTGCCAATTTTCACGATAAATAAAATGTCATGCGATAAATTATGTAGGAATGTTGACTCTGCTGGCGGACGAGATGCATGTTATCGGCTTCGGCATTCGGAACTAAATCATCGTTGCGCGCGAGTGTAAAATTCAGAAATTTATATACCCGTAATCAATTTATTTATCAGTTGAATAAATAAAAGTAATATTTACGATTCGCGCTGAGGTACACTGATTGACTTACGACTGATCGAGAGCCAGATGATTAGAAATATTTTTATTAATTAATCACGACGATGAATAATATACCCTTATCGTAGCAAATATAATTATTTATTAGACATTTATTTTATTATTATGGTATCGTATAAAATGTGATACATGCTCGGCTGTGCGCCGAACTTTAAAAATATATCGCCGGAAACTTTATCCCACCGTGATTTCTCGCTGTTTCATTGCATTGTATCGAGATGGAGATGGAGATCGACGGACAATGGGATGGATAAACGTGCCCGCGGCGCTCGAGCCAAATTTCGTATGATGGGCGCGCGACCTCCGATGATCCTCTTAACCACTTTAACCGCGTTCGACGTAAATGGCTATTTCTTTTCGCACAAACGCTCCCATCGCTCAACGGCGTCGCGTGTTACGAAAGCGAAACGGCCGAGTCACGTATGGTAGCGGGTTTGAAATATGGCATCGTTTAGAGGGGAGTTTAGAGGGGGACAAGTCGAGCTGTTCGCTAACATCGAAAAGAAAAATCTTCTTCGCGGAATCCGGCCAAGAATCCGCTGGTCTCTTTTGTCGAGAGAGTCGCTTTATTCCACGCGCTCCCCGTCCTACTAATAATCGATGAGATTCGGGCTAAATGTGCGCTCGTAAAGGCTAATATAATTTATCGCATTAGCCTCTCGCAATGAATTTTTCGTGCGGAGAAAAAATAATTCGTCCCGGAGAATTCGCTCGCAATTAAAGTGCATGAGCTGTACCTGTATATATATATATATATTACGTAGAGGGATGCTCGGTGTGTTAGTGCAATGAAAACAAATTATATAAATTTGCGCGCGCGACGATTCGATAACTTGATTGACATCCTTATCAAACATTAATAATATTGCACATAAACTCGTTATATACATGAATATAATTCTGCGTTATATCGTAATATAATATATATGACGACCTTATGTGCAATATTATTAGTGCTTGATAAGGATGTCAATCAAGTCATCGAAATGTCGCGCAAACAAATTTGTGTAATTTCGTTTTATTGCACTCACACATCGAGCATCCTTCCACCTCGTATGTAGGCACTGTTTATGCATTCGGATTACTAGCATTTAATCGATTCTTCTCGAGAGCTATTATTTTGCAAAATTCTTAATACGCGCGATTGCAGATGCCGTTTCAGAGATCGGTACACTTGGCGCGATAATATTAACGAACGAAGGTAAATAATGCTCGTTCGATCTTGAATTACATTAACGCTCTTTCGTTACAATGTATTGTAACGAAAAAACTGTCAATATATAAAGTCGAAAAATAATTAATGCTGACTTTAGTGCTTTTCACCGATAATTATTATATGATAATATAGGTAAACATTTTCTAATGAGGCTTTGTAATTGAAATTAAGGTAGGATTAAATTAAGGAATTAGAGAATTAGAGAATTAGAGAAGAGATTAAATAAGAAATAGAGAAATTAAATTAAGGCCTTGTTCGCGACAATACGCGGGCATGTTTTGATGCTCCAGAATTGCTTTATAGTTTTATTAGAATAATTACAGCGGGTATTAATATTACAAGATCAGACGTTGTTAATACCTGTGGTGCACGAATCACAAGAATTTCAGGGAAATATAAAAGAATAATAATAATAAAAAAAACATCATCGTTCTCCGGAGATTCGTTGTCAATGAACAATTAGCTAAAAAGTGCGCGCTTCGTCGACGGTGTAAATGCTATGTTGTTACAACATTGATGATGGGGAGTGCGTGGCACGGATGACTGAGAGAATATTATCTTTGTAAGAGAAGCACGAACTCGTCGACTTAATAATTGATGGTAATGCGTCCGCGTCAACGACGATCCCGTAATTAGAGCCGATCACGTCAGGTGACTCGTATTGGCAATCAAAGATCGGAGATAAAGTCTACGTAGAGCGAGAGGGGCGATAACGACCTCGGTCACTTAACGAGGAAACTCAGGAATTGGACTTGGGTCAAGGGTGCGTCGCGATGTGGCAAGAATCTCATACTAATTTAAGGTCTGGAGCAAATAATAAATCCGAACGATAGTTACAAATTTAGGCCGACTCGGAATTATCATCCTTATTTTTTTGTGCAAACAGACGCATGTGGATGAAAAGGCCGGGGGTAACGGGGAGGGGGGCATCTTTTCCCTTGGCCCTTAAAAGAAAACGAAGTAAGTCGCGGCGCGCGCCTCGTATATAATAAAGGAAATGGCGCGCGCACAAAGCGGCCAACGGCATTAGTCGCATCCACCCAGTGTAATATAAGTGCAAGTGCGAGAGATACGAGACTCCTCCCGATGCGTACGGACAGGGGCGTTCCGCCATGCAAACCTGGAATATCGCATTATGTGGCTCTATCTCTCTCGTCCTTTCCCTTTTCGTCATCCACGTTCCCGACTCTCTCCCACCTCCGTGTCTTCTTCGTCGCTGCCGTCGCTATAACATCGTCGACATCGTCGTCATCGTCTTCTTCTTCTTCTTCGTCTCTTGCTTTTACTATTGCTGATGCTGATGCTTTTGCTACTGCTGTTGCTACTGCTACTGCTACTACTGCTGCTGTTACTAGTGCTGCTTCTACTTCTTCATCGTCATTGTCGACGTCGTCGTCGTGGTCGTCGTGGTCGGCGGTGGCAACTGCGTTGTGCTCGGCTTTTCTTGCTCCTTTTCTTCCTATCGGCTATCTTCCTCTATATACGATGCACCGAAAAGCCGGCATCCGGCCTTCTATCTTTCTGTCCCTCTATGCATATCGCCCTCCGTCGTTTACCCCCTCCTCCGCACCCCCTCTCCATCTCCCCTTCTACCCGTTCTCTTACACGCACTCTTACTCGCTCTTTAATTTCTTCCCTTTTATACTCCCGTTTTCCATTTTACTCTTTTTTCCATCTTCGCCCTCAGTGCGGGAGTTATTTTAGAAAACCAACTCTATTCCTTTTCTCCTCTGTACGGCTTTATCTTGTCGAGCAATCTGAATCTCGTGCATTATTTAAAATTATGTATATTACGCAATGCATTGGTCGAGACGAGCTTTGTAAAACTACCTTAGACAATATAATCATCGCATTTGTTATCCAATTAATTTTCGCAAAGAAGAGCAGCACAGCCCGATGGGACCTATAGGATAGTGGAACGTTTTTAACTGGCTTTTCTCCAGTTAGCTCGTCCCTTTAACTTGTTCAACAATTTGGCCCTACAACTATGTCATGTTCTTTTGCTTGGTATAACCAATAAATAACTCATGATTTATGAACAATTTTCAAGAGCCAATGGGCCAATGGCAGCAAGTGGAGCTTCGCGTCAAAATTAATACGGGACTCGTTATGGCACTCGTTCTGGCATGTTTGAACGCAATCGGGCAGTCCGTCCCATCATTAACGATTAACAAATGGACGAAGGTATCTCCCGTCCCGAGGCAGCCATTGGTAGAGAGGCCTCAAAGATAATAATCCGTCGGTGGGTGCCAGGACTTCGACATCGCGAATCCTCTCCTATGCTTTAGCATCTCACGAATGGGATCTCCGAGCCTCTCACCACCACACCGCGTCACTCGCTCATATTTTTTAAAATAGCAATCGTCGTCGTTGGCGATGGTGGCCTCGACGCATCGCGCGTCTGGCAACGAATTAACGATGCAGCCGGGGTTCCTCCCCCATATCCATCCGCGGGTAGAAAAGTTCATCCACCGTACTTGCATCGGCGGAAGGGGCGTAGAATCGCGGCGATATTTCAGGTCGTATTTAACGCAAATTATTTTGCCTTGGCGGGCCTACTTATTCAGTGGCATGGGCTTATCAGCGCGATCGAGACAATTCGCTCGAGTTTTCAACCCTCGTGAGGCTTCAATGGCTCGGGGGAAGCTGGAAGCTGGACGAGAAACTTCGCCAATCAAAAATCAAAAGTTAAAAAGCAGGTGAACTTTGCTCGACTCCTCGAGGATCTCGCCGTCCTTAGCGGTCAATACTCGATTTTCCTGCTGTTGATTTTTCAAAAAATTAGGCACCTTCGAATAGGCCGGCCGAGGGTAGTGTATGTACGAGGGGACACATAAATTAAAAGGACCTTAATGAGCTCTGGGTGGTGTGCCGAAAGAAATTAAAAATCAGAGGCGATTGGGTTCGTCCGCAGTAGGCTAAGCCGTCATTTTCCAATTTAACGAGAATTAATCTTGATGCCTGCTTACATAAGTGGCTTCAGCCAATTCTTACGGGATTTTTTTGCATCCTTTTCAAATCATTATAAACGAAGTGTCGCGATATCCGACTTTATTTACTTTTAAACGCGTCGCTTAGTTCTTTACTCTAAAACCAAGAGGCTTAATTAATCGTCTCCTGTCTTGGATGGAGTCAATGTTTTACGGAGTAATTTGTCGCTGTGGTGAAAAAAAGTGAGATTTTCTAGGAATCCCGAGGAGTTTTACGTGTGAGAACAGAAAAGCACGGAGCCTCAATGATTTCCTAAATTCCAAGCACTAAAAGAGATTTATTCGTAGCCGTAAAAGAACGAAGGGCCGACGATGAGGTGAGGAGAGGAGGAGGGAAGATGGTAGTGGAGGTACTGGTATGTGTGATGGTGGCGGAGATGGTGGCGGAGAT
>NW_011948444.1:339346-448893 GCF_000503995.2 Ceratosolen solmsi marchali
GGGGGGGGGTGGGGGGGGTAAGAGAAGTCGGAGAGACCTGTGACTCAAAGAGCTCGTTCATTTTGGGCGCGAAGCCTTTTGACGCGAGCGACGAAATGTTAAGAAAGTGCGAGACGCGTTGGAGACGCAGCGCGTGCAGCAATCGATAGGCCGTTTTGTTTTAGTTTTGAACGTGGGCCGACATCGAGTCAATAACACGGAAATCGTGAAAAATGAAAATTTTCGCCAGCCGCTTAAATTCTCGAGCTAATTGGTGTGGCGCTGAGGCTCACAGTCTCCCCGAATTCTGCCGATTCCGAGAGTGTGACGCCGCCGCTATGTAAGCACGCCTTGCACTTTGACCCGGGTGCTCCTGGCCCTCTCTCCATTCCCACAGAGTGGCAAGGAGAACGAAAAAAGTGATTTAGTGGACCGAGCGTCGGCCTCTTGGCGCTTAATAACGAGCGATGGTGGTTGCGGGGGCGAGGGTCCGTCTGCGGGTCTCCGGTAGCCGTCGGGTGCGCGCCGACGCGACTCACACACGCGCGCCGCGTTATGGTGTCTCGGGGCGGAGTTGCGCGCGGGACCCGACTGGCGTTCGTATTTCAAAAGGGCCGCGAACCTCCGTCGGCCTCCTCATTACGTCGTCTGCGGGTACAAGGCTGCCAGGGATCTCCTCGTCTCCCGACAGAAATTTCGAGCGCGCGATCCCTTTGTCGTTGTCGTCATCCTCGTCGTCGTCGTTGTCGTCGTCGTCGTCGTCATCTTTGTCGTCGCTCTCGTCGTCGTCGTCTTCGTCGTCTTCGTCGCCGATTTAACCATCGCACGGACACCCGGCTAAGCTGTTCCCGGTCTACTAAACCTTTACGAAATTGTCATTTCATCAATATCAATCGCACGAGATCGCGTCATCGCCAAGCTAATGATAATCTCATAGTCATTTGCCTCATCAACCATCTCATAGTCAACTTCGTCGCTGATGCCTCGTGCTCGTCAGTTGATTTCTTTTAATAGGAACGAAAAAGTCGAGCGCTACACTTCCCCTTGACAAAAACTAGCTTGGCAACTCCAAACAATCGGCCGTCCTCGATTAATCGTTCATATTAAAGATTATTAATAAGCCGTTGGAGCAGGACGTGGCGTGGTGGGAGCGGCGCGGCGGGGAGGAGGTGAAGTCTATCAAATTGATTCCAACGATAATGCTCCATTTTATATATTTATAAAACAGTTTTATAACGATTTTCATTTGAGACATCGATAATGGAGGATTTACGATCACCAGTAAATATCGCCGACGACTGTGAAAAATGCCCTCTTTTTCCTTTTTCTAAGCACAAATTATTCTATATAATGCAATAAGTCCCCGTAATAAAAAGTCAAGCTCGAAATGAAATATTAATCAATCGACCCTTTAATTTCAGGCTAAATTCTTAACATCAAAGCGATTCATGTAACCCGCGACAAGTTATTATTATAAAGCCGAGATAAAGCGACAGGGCAATCTCGGGCCTTTATTGTGCCGTGGGGCGGCAGGTCGACGATCAGTAGCACTCTCCTGTTATCTTGGTTGTTAAGAAAAATTACCCGGCGTAATAAACGCACTTCGCGTGCTACCTATAAGCACTATTTGACGATGTAAATGATTGACTGAGAGGCGTTTTTAAGCCTTTTCAACAGCGGCATAAATTTGCTTCATTGCCACGCAGGAATTAACGCAGTATTATAAGTCTCAGAGTAAGTTAAAGTCCCAAATGACGCCATTTCAAGAGTAACGATTTTTCTCAACCATCATGAAATCAAAGGCAAATATCGCTCTATTCGATTGCGCAAGCCAAGCCAATGATAATGATTTAAGCGCTGGATGATTATTTTTTGTTCTTTTCTTTGGTATTTTTTTCGTTTTTTTTTTTTAATTTTCTCCACAATGCCCAATGGCGTTATTAACCAGTAATCGCTCGTTCGCGTCAAAGCAAATTAAGAAATGAATATCCCGCCAACAAATTGGCATTTGTACATTAACGCCTATTCGATTATTAAAAGACTCATTGTTATTTAGATTTTGTCACTTAGAAAACGTTCGAATATAATCGTGCATTATTTTTTTTGTTTTTTTGTTGTTTTTTTTGTTTTTTTTTTTAATGCTACAATCATCTTCCGCCTCATACATATACTATAGCTGCATGCATATGTGCGTATATGTATAGGTGGACTATACATGCATATGTTCGACATATAAATTGCCATTTAAGTAAAATTGACTAAATTCAAGAGATATTTTAAAGAAAGATCGTAAATGAGATACAGAATAATGTAACAATAGTGCAAATCTTGTAAGAATCTTGAAAGTTTGTATGGTTTAATAGCAATTCTTATACAACCACGAAAATCTCAGATATTTATATAATTGTCGAATAAATCCTTTTTATCCAAATACACGATAAATGATAAGGTGTGATATTTGCGTTGTTAGTGTCACAATTAAGACACGGATGTAACAAGGATTTGGGGACTGAATCGAAATATTATGCAGGATTGTGTCACGAAAGGCAAAGGGAGACGAATTACAGAGACGTGATGTATAAAAGAATATAAAACGAGTGAGTTTCGTTGCTTACATGAAAGCTCGATTTTTTTTTTTTTTTTTTTTGAGCGTCATGTTTATTCGCTTTTGTTATAAACAATAATGATTTTATTGTAATTACATTACGTGCACAGTCGGGGCACTTGCGTATATTCACTTAATATTCGCACGAGTGTACATGAAACTCATGGAAATTGAATTTAAATACGGATTTTCTTTACTTTTTAAAGCATACTCTCTGTATAATATAATCTTTCCAAATTTATTCATTGCACAATTGGTTCGATCAATCTCGATATGTACATTAGATAGATGCTCGAAAGAATTTACGTCTGCGACTTTAATCATACCAACTAGTCAGCTACCCCCTCGCGCCTTCCTTCATAATATAACACAACAACAACAACAACAACAACAAGAACAACAACAACAACAAGAACAACAAAAATAATAATAATAATAATAATAGAACAACCTTCGGTTACGAATCTGGCAGCGAGCATCATTTATCTTACAAATGACTACTCGACATCGATGTTCCATAAATTTCGAACAAAATTTTCGACTTACTTTTATCATTCGGGCGAGCATTAAAGTAAGTGCCGCTGCCGCTTCCGTTAAGGACATTATAATCATCACGAGCTGACATTTCAACTTAGCAGCGCGTCATTCTAAATCGCGTAAACAGCCCTCGAGACGTACAATTTCCATCGAATATTCGCTATTTAAATCCCTTTGCGTGTAACGCGTCTTCAACGGTCGAGCGCTAATCTACTTTACGTAACCGTAAAGTAATACTTTATTATGCTCAGCTTGAAAGTCAGGCTTTAGAGCATTAATCGTCATTGTTCGGGCGGAATAACGACACTTCATCGGCCGTCCCCGAAGCACTCGGGATCGCGAACGAATCATCACTGGACTTGGAAAACTCCGTATGCTTGGAGTGACAGGGACTTTTCTCACGGACACCGATTGAAAGGGGAGGAGAGGGCCGAGTGCTCCGTCGGATGATCGATAGCCTGATGTGCAACGACACATTCGGCGAAGTGTCAAAACGAATCATCGTCGTCGTAGTCGTCGTCGTGAGGGGAAAAGCGCGAGTGCCCAGGATCCCTTGAGTCGGTTGTAGTAGCCGGTCCGATATCCGGAGGGAAGGCGAGCAGCATGTTGATGTTGACGAGTTGGTCGGTGGCCCGGCTGGCAGGCAAGGGGAGATAGGACCGAAGCCTTCCGCCGCCGCCACCACCCGCCGCCACCACCCGCCGACCATTCCTTCGCCAAGTCCCCCGACTTTCGGAGCACGTGTATAGTACGGATTGTCGGCGGCGGCCTCCGTCAAAGTGGCCGCGCAATGCGCTCGGGAAAAGTATCTGCTTCCGAGAAGCCGAGCTTCGGAGTACGATAACAGGCGCGGCGCTGGCTTGTCGATTATCGGGTGTTAATTTTAGGTCGAGGAAGTCAGGAATATCGAGCGGATCAGGCCGCCCGGGGGCGAGTCTTTTTTTCTTGGCATGTCGGCGGTCGAGCGGCAGGTGACGGAGGGGAAGAGGGACTGATGGACGGGGTAAGGGGTAAGAGGGGGGGGCGATGGTGTCAGATCCAATGTTGCAGCAATTGCGATGCTTAAGACGACTATTGCGCGACGTACGCGGGGTGCGAATCCTGTGCCGTACTTGGCGAATTCGAACGTCGTCGCGAATGGGAGTAATCAACTGGCTTTTTAAGGCTTCCCAAGTCGCATCGATCGATTAATAATAGACGATTAACACTTATTTGTCACGTGATAAATCGTCATGACGCACAAAGCATCTTGGATATGCTGAAAATATATGACTACTCTTTTTTTAATTTCCTTTAACGTGTGCGAATTATTTTGAGCAAGCCACGATTGCGACTGCCTCGACGCCTCGCTTGTCGGTGTCTTTGTGCAAGTCGTTTTTTTTGTTTTTTGTTTTTTTTTTGTTTTGTTTTGTCAAATGCAGTAAACACGGCGTGAATTTAATTAAATGAACTATCGGCTGTTTTAAGCGCCTCTTTCCTCGTCAATTGTGCAATGTTACAAATTTACAAATCGAATTGTTCGGCATGTATGTTTAGCGTTGAGTAAGTAGATTAACGAAGAAAACATATAGCGTCTGCTCGGATAAGACATAAATTGTGTAGTTATAAATAATTAGTGAAACAGCCTTAATAGAAAAGAACAGGAAAACACTCGAGAAATCCAAACATATTGGCGTTTATGTACAGAGACAGGGGAGATAACGGGACGACTGTATTATGAATAAATTATACATTTCGCAGATTCGTGATGGATGTAGAATTTTCATCGGTCCTTTAAACATTGCAAACATTGTCGCGTATAACGACTTTACATTTTACGTTATATCAATCGCAAATGATCTATTTACCAATAAGCTTATCACTTAATGAACGCGTGAAATAACGTCGATCTGTGAATAACATTTTTCACATTACTTTTCCTTATAATAGTATATACACAACTTTTAAAAAATCCGAGTTCTAATGTCCTAACCTAAAGAGGAATAATTCGCTCGTGGTGTAATTTCAATTTGATTATAGATCAACTAAATAGCACGCTTGTTGAAAGAATCACTTGCTTTATTACTATTTACAATTCCTTTTAATAGAAGATGTAATATTAATTTTTTTGTTTTCCATTTTTTCGTTTTTGTTTTTTATTTATTTGTTTTGTTTTGTTTTAATCTTTTAAAAAAGGCTCGTTTGGCTTTAGATTAAAAAGAGCTCGATCGATCGATGCCTCGAGTAACAAAAGATAAAATATAAAAACTAATAGAATGTATGTATGCATAAGGTCTTGCAAAGAAAGTATTTTAAATGCTTCCAAAATACCATACGTCTGACCAAATTTTCTTCGGCGTTAAATAAATGACACTGCGCCTCAGGCACATTTCCTATTCGAGATTGATAAATTATAAATAAATTTAGACTCAACTCGCAAAAGTTACAGATACTCTGGACGTATGTAATATTTATCACCACCGCATAATTGTGCTAAAAAGCGATTTTTGCGCGCAGCCCTACGCTGGCATCGCACAGGATGACAAACAAGTTGCGTAGCGATGACTCCAAATTCGCTTGTGTGCATCTCTAAAAAGACTCGCGGCGAATTAAGCGGACCTTACTACTCGTGAAAAATGCTCGAAATAATTCATTTTTTTGTTTTTTTTTTGTTTTTTTTTTTTATTTTGTTTTGTTTGTTTTTTTTGTGAAGTGTAAAAACATACGTGCAAATTCCGTTTACGACTTTCGATAAAGACGAGTAAGTAATAAATTTTTATTATTTGGTGGTACTAATGCATGTAATAAACTATACGTATTAGTTTCGAGTCGAACGCATTTATTAATTACGACTGCAGTTTGCCGCGAGGATATAACACGTAGATGGTCATGATCATGATAATGATCATGATGACGACGACGATGATGATGATGATGATGATGGTGGTGGTGGTGGTGGTGGTGGTGGTGGTGGTGGTGATGATGATGATGATAAGAGGCGATTTCGAAGGGTTCCGGTCGGTTGAGGAGACTGAGAGGCTTTAAACTAGTCGCAGACTACAACACTAGGGTGTTAGCGTTGGCGGCGGCAGCGACAGAGACAGTAGAGAGTCCTGCCTAATGCTTAGAGCCAGAATCTCGTAGGGTCTCGATGAATCAGACGAATTAATAATGGGAATAATGAGTGGAAAATTTAGTCCGTTAACCCTTGGTTTTTCTCGCGTTCGTTACCGCCGCCCCTAGAATCAGCCCGAGGCAATTAGATCGGAAAGGGGTAGGGTGGGTAAGCAGGGCGTAAGTAAAATCGAACGAAAAAGCACGTAAATTGATGGATCTTGAGGTGGCGGGAGGAGGGGAGGGAACAGGTCGCTCGCTGATAATTGCCGAGTCCGTTGTAGAAGGTTCCCGATAAAGCAACGAGGGAAATCGTTTCGTTAGGACCGAGAATGCCCGTCGCTAGTCGCAGCCGACGTGGAAGTTGTCGCTGCCGGCGGCGGCGATCTGCATGTGTCCGGCGCCGACGGCCGCGGACCCGGCGGCGACCGTTGCCTGGTGTCCCAAATGGTGGTGGTGGTGATAGAGAGTCGAGGCGTAATACTGCTGGTGCCGGTGGTGGTGGTGGTGATGGTGCTCGGCCTCGGATCCCGACGAGGGCATCCTCTGGGTGTCACCGTGGTGGTGGGGATGATGATGATGGTGACGGGCGAGATTGTCGGCCACGAGGCCCGGTATCGCCCCCGAAAGGATGTCATGGACCGTGTGGGAGCTCGGCCAATGTAGACTCGTCGTCGAGGAGGTGCTCGTGGGCGTTGGGCCGTTGGAACCCGTCGGCGGCGAGGGCGACGGGTTACTCGGCTGCTTACACGAGGAGGCCGGCGAGGAGCTCGGCAGGGCTGCTGGAATCAGACAACGCGCTCAGGAGGCTCGACTGGGCGAGGGTTTCCGCGAGCCCCGGCCTTGTCATATTTCGCCGCTCGCTTGGCTTTCCTCGAACCTCGACGCCCGTCGGGACTCGCCTGGATTTACGAGGGAGGAGAAATATCTGACTCCCCGAGCTTGTCTTGCCTATCGGCAATAAAGCCGATATTACGGTACGCCATGCCAATGTACCGGGGCTCTTTACGACCCTTTCCCCCCACGTACTACGCGAGTAAGTGCGCCAACTTTGCTCCCTACGCCAAACTAAAACGAAAACTCGCGGCTTTCGACGAATCGACTCTTTAATTCGCCGTCTCTGCTCGGTTATTTACGATTATCGACGTTTTCACGCTAATGTCGTTCCCGGTATACCGACGGCTTGCATTGAATTTTGAATGAAAAGCCAACTGTATATTAAAGGTCGCTAAAATATGTTTCACCATTATTTACATCGTATATTTAAGTCTTAAGTCTGTATCACCGTAGTCCTAAATCTGCTCACGTACCGCAAAATGTAAGAGGAAGCAGGCGCAAGCGTACGGCTAAATTACGATTATACCAAGTTTCATTCCTTCCTCGAATACTCCACAGGGACATTCGAAACTTCAAAATTTTCATTCTCCAAAAGTATTTTATACTTTTAACGCGCTCGAATTTAGCAGAAAGTACGAATTTACTTTAAATAAAAACAAAAATAAAAGAAGAAGAGAAAAACTAACACACAAACAAGAATAAGAAAAATTGTTACTTAAGAGATTGATAATGAGCGGCACTGTGACTGACGTTTTTGCTTCATTTCGCAAATTTATACATCCTGAGTTGTTAGCAATAAAGCGGAATTACGGATTACGTTGACCAATGATCAATTTATTAAGCCCTTGCGAGAGGTGATGAAATATGAGGACATAGCTCATCGCATAAACTAAAATTAAATAGTTCACAATGTTCACATCATGAAAATCTAACACAGCAAAAATTTGTTATTATTAATGTATCATGAGATTGTATAGAATTATTGCACGTGAAACTTTTAATTTTAATCTTCTTTATCGATATATTTGTCAACCGGTTGAAAAACCTTCAGCGGATGTACACAGTTTCAATCATTACATCCTCCCGCGCAATAAGTGAAATTACGAAAATGAAATTTATCCGAATATCTCTTTCAACATTACGTCTCGGCTATGCTTTGGAACAATTCATACTTTCTCTCCAATTTAATGTCCACAGAGTTATGCTTGCAGCCATTAATTGTTGGGCGAACGTGCACTTTGACTGGGAATAACGAAAGATCTACCACATTATGCTAACTGAACGTATGTTAGGATTTAAAAATTAATTCATTATTTTCATTATGCCGCCTAATCATTGCCCTTAATTCTCTTCGAACAAAGATTCCTTAGTTGAATAATCGAGTGAAATCATTTCACGTATACATGGACTTATACGAGCAAGAAACTTGAAATTTCTGGACTAATCAAATCAACGATAATTATCTTTTTATAAATATATTCGTACTTACTTCTCGTAATTACACATTTTCAACTAACTATGCGTAATTAAAATTTTTCAATTCATCCTAATATTTAATTCGCGACCAAAGACATCATGACGTATTATATATATATATATATTTTTTTTTTTTTCGAGGGTCGAAGAAAGGTATATGCGAGCTAAATTTGCTAGCAATATCGCTAACTTAGGAGGCGATGTTGCACGCAACGTTATTTAGGAGACTCCAAAGGCACTTTAGCAAAAGCCGTTTCAGCAGTCGAGAAGGGCATTCCTCGAAAAACATAACGGGAGACATAATGTTGCAAGCGCGCACGCGCACGTATAGACGAGATACGCGATTTATAATTTGTAGGGGCGGCTGAGGGGGGTCGAATGTGATAAAGCAGAGTCATGAAATACAAGATGCTGCACGTACGAAGAAAAAAAGTAAGATCACGAACGATCGCGATCTACGCACGTCATACAAGAATGTCACTGGCCAATGACGAGAGCCTGAGCACGAAGGTCGAGCCTCGTCCCGTACCCACCCTCCTCGATCGCCAGGAATCTCCTGAAACTGCCCCCAGGGGCAGGCCCTCCGTCCGGCTGGTTCTCACTCATGGGACCCTGGTGATGGTGGTGATGGTGGCTCACCGGGGGATGGTAGGCCGCTGGGGCGTAAGGCATCGGGGCGCAGAGGGCTGCCGCCCCGGCAGCTGCCGCCGCCGCATACAGGTGGTGGTGGTGATGATGATGGTGATGGTGTGCCGGGTGATGGGGGTGATGATGTATAGCAGCGGCAGCGGCCGCGGCTGCCGCTGCTGCCGCAGCCGCGGCCGCTGCCGCCGCTCCAACCTTGTTGCGCAATATCCTAGAGATGCTGGAGACAGAAGGGACATTGTACTTGTCGCAAACACCGTCGGAGAGAAGCCGATCTCTGATCTCCCATGCGAAGATGCCCGGGTCCTTGAGCTTCAGTTGCTTTATGTACTGGACGACTTTGGGCGTGGTGACGCGGGGCTTGCTGCCACCGATGGCACCCGGGAGGATGCTGCCCGTTTCGTGGTAGCGGGCGAGAATCTTGCTGACGCAGCCGTGGCTGACGCGCAATTGACGAGATATGTCGCAGGGCCGGATACCCAGCTGGGCCAACTCCACGATGCGAAGGCGAACGGCGTTGGGCAGAGGTCGACCATTAACGAAGACACCACCGAGCTGGTTTACTTCGCCATATTGCTGCTGTTGCTGCTGCTGCTGTTGTTGCTGTTGCTGTTGCTGTTGCTGTTGCTGCTGCTGCTGCTGCTGTTGTTGCTGATGTTGGTGTTGACTTTGCTGATGCTGACTTTGTTGGTGCTGCTGCTGTTGTTGCTGCTGCTGTTGCTGCTGCTGTTGTTGTTGCTGCTGTTGCTGTTGCTGTTGCTGCTGTTGTTGCTGCTGTTGCTGTTGCTGTTGTTGGTGATGGTGATGCTGGTGCTGAGGACTCTGGCTCAGCTGACCAGCCACTGTGCTCACACTGCTCTCTGAAACAGATGTTGTTTTGTTATAAAAATTCGTCGGGTTTATGTAATTCGATTTCATCATATTGAACAAATACGGATTCTGCAATGGGTTCGTTATCGGATCGAAAGCTAAAGTCGAATTTCGGAGCTGAGATGCACGATTATTGCATAATTTCTAATCTCGTAAAGAATTTAAGCTACGCTTAATGTCGGTAAAACAGCGTGATTTATTTATCAAGGGCTTACAGTCAGTAGCTATTGTTCTGCAGTTGTTGCATTTAAGTATCGTCATATCTGAAGCGCGAGGAAAATTATAATTGAAAATTATTATTATTTGGTGTCGTTTATTATCGTTGAAAATATATAAATCCGAATCCGAGCAAATCTGTCTTAATGAATATCTACAATTATTTTTTTATACATTTACATAATTAAGTCAAGGCTTTAACTTTGACGGATACTTAAAGAAGCTATGTTTATACAAAATAATTAGCACGACGAGATGCACTACCGCTAATCAATTGCTGAATTCTGAATCAGTTAAATTGTTGAACTGAATGATAAGTCAATTCATTATGTTTTTAAGAATTACGGTTACTCGTAAGTAAAGGTGTTCGTAGAAAAGCTATGGAAGACTTCGTTTTAACGATAACTTATAAAATAAATCCTTAAAACAGTCTATGTTATTTCCTTACGGCTTAAATGACGATAATTTGAAGAACCGATGGCTTCGTACAAATAATAAAGCATGTCCGGCATAAATAAAGAAAGTCTCTAATTCGAAGCAGCAAAAATCGTGTAAAGCCAAAATACCTCGGACACTTGATGTGCACTTGCTTAATAGATTAGGTAAGATTTTACCAAGTAATCACCAGTAATTCAAGTAAAAATACATTTTTTACCGAAGGTTTCGAAAATGTGACTAAAATAGCCGCGCACATCTATCACATAACACGATGAGGCGACATTCGTCGATCGCGTCATTAAAAGCCGTAAAAAAATCCCTCTCGCAGCTTTATCCAAAGTCTACAGTGTGGGCGGAGAGGGCCCTGCTTGCCGAACCGCTGATAATGGAAATTTTGGAAGACATCCAAGGAACATTTCATTTAAAAGAAACGAGCGGTCACGAGCTGCAACAACTAAGACGAAAGAAGCTGGAGGGGAGGACAAGGGCCGACCGAGCGCCAACTCTTCATCCTCTTTCGCTTTCTAAGCCTCCGCTATCTTTCCTAATCGGCTTTTTTAACGCTGACTTTTTGCTTTGAAAGACGCCGACGTCACGTGGACACGCTCTATTTAAAGGTGGCTCGGTGCGCAGGTACATCGAGCGCAACTCTCCCGCTCAATCGTAATAAACGTTGTTTCCGAGATTGATAGTTACGGCATAAATCGTAGGTGTCGAGCGAGTTGTCATTATTCGCGATGGTGGTGGCGGCGGCGGGGACGACGGCAGCGGCGGGGATTACCGGATCTCCTCGATTCAGGGAAGAACGAATGACTGTTGGTGTCGGTGTTGGACACTGCGCCGACTTAGCGAGCCACGCCTAGCCGGTCTCGCGCGAACAATACGAGCGCGGCGAGACGAGAGGGCGGCCAGGCGATTTTCCGCACGGAATCGCCGAGCTTTCTCGGCGCCCAATAAACGCTCTCGCGACACCGGCCGGCAAAAAGGAAGCGGATGAGAGAAATAGGCGGTGGCGGCGAGGGTCGTGCGAATTCCCCCGCGTTTCCCTGTAGAGAGTTATTAGCGCTCCCGGCGTAAATTAAGCCGTGCTTGGCTCTTACTCTCTCTCTCTCTCTCTCTCTCTCACACACACGCGCGCGCGCGCGCACGCACAACTCACTAAAGCGAGTTAGGGATGGACCCCGTCTGTTATTCCGACAGTGCCCATGCGGGTGCATGCGCGCCTACGTGTCAATTAATTCGAGCGCGAGCTCGCGTGATTTGCTCGAGAGGCGAGTTCCGCTTTTTCGAGAATATTGGCACTCGGCGGAGCGTGAAATAGAATAATGCTGAAATAGCGCAGCGGCTTCCTGAATTCTCACGTACGACGCCGCGGTGACGTGAGATACGCTCGTCGCTGTAGCAGCTTTAGCCGCCGCCGCCGCCGCCACTGCTGCTGTTGCTGTTGCTGCTGTTACCGCTATTGCTACTGATGCTGATGCTTCTGCTACTTTTTCTGCTGCTAGTGCTGCTGCTTCTGATGATGCTGCTGATGCTGCTAATGCTGTTGCTGCTACTGCTGCGACGGCGGCAGCGGCTACGGCGACGAGGCACTCGGCCATCAAACCGAAATAATCGTCGCTTAATATGCTTTGATGGAATTGCTTATTGTGACAGGTGTGAAGTGAAAATTCATTTAATTGTTTTTTACGGAAGGGAGCGGGGCGGCAGTGGCGGGGCCTCGCGAATACGACGTTCGCGCCTCGCTGCGAACCTCCAGCTTATTTATTTTCGCTTAAAATCGAGTGTGCGCACCATGTTATCTACAATTTATTTATAATTTTCGATTGCTCTTGTCCTGCAGGTGCATTCTACTCGACGATTTAATTGATTTCTCACGAAAAAAACATTGCCCCGAAAGCGCTTACCTGCTCCTCGGCCTAATAAAAATATAGCGATCGAGCGAATTAATTAGCTCGTGTCGCGAACTTGTAACGGTTACGCGCGCCCACTCCAATCGTAATAGAAGTAACATCTTTATTAATGTGTGTCTTGAGACCCCTTCAGAATTGACTAATAAAACGTTAATCGTAATCGCTTCGCCCAAAAATCCCTTTACTTACCCTGCTTGGTATGCGAACCAGACGTCTTTTTTATTATCATGGTCGTTAAATAGGTTTATCAAAATCTATCGGTTTTAAATCTGAAACTAAAATATTATACATTTTTGTTAAGATTCTCCCTCTCCCTCTCACTCTCTCCATCTCTCACTCTCTCCATCTCTCACCCTCTCTCGCCCTTTCTCTTTCTCGCACACGCGCACAAATCACATTAAATATACGTATGCCTGTGTTTATTCTATCTTTTTTAATCCAAAATCACATGGTATTACTTTTTTTTCCTTTCTCTTTTATTTTGTACTTAAGCATCGACTCCGCAATAAATCACTTATATAAAACCAAGATACACAAAAGTAATAAAGAAATAAAGAATTATACAATATAAAACGAAAAACAACTTATAATACGTGTCGAATTGAATCGGACCAAGGGTTATCTTATTTATACATAAATAAGAAAAAGAGATAATAAACAATTAATTGCCATTTTCATCCCTTTTTCCATCTTGTTCATCCGTATTATATATTGTTTTTCTTTATTCTGCAATAAATATTTAAAAGCCTGATTATTTCATCGCTTCATTACATAGCTACAAATGCTTTAAAGCGAATAAATGTTGTCGAACATATAAAAATATTCAGTAAACTATATTATAACTTTATAATTAGAATTTACAATCTTTAAATCTTAACTTTTATGTTTTCAATCACGACAAACGTAAACTATTTCTGATATCTTATCTAACTAATATTGAGAAAAAGCCACATTAAAAAAAGACGATAATGCATTTCTTAATACTTTTTCTCAGTGATAAGTGAAACACAAATTGACGTCACACTTATGAATTCGTTTAATTTAATTTAATTACAGAATATCCAAGCTAGATGTGGAAAATCAAAGTCATAATATTTTTAAAATGATGCCAGACGTCATCCACGAAGAATAAGAATTACAAAGTATATTCCTACAAGATATTGTTCTCGCTATCGCTTAGAATTGAAAATACTTAAAATTTGCGTAATCGCGACAAGAGGAGTTGTGCTTTTAAGCAACGTAGCGGTTAAAAAACGAAATTTAGGAATAAAGCAAAAATTCGAAATATTATAATCTGTCATATCAAGCATTTAAATAGAAGATGATTCGAAGGTAAACATTTCTTTCTTGTCCCGAAATTAAAAATTATGAATTTTAATAATCTAATACAGAGAGAGAGAGAGAGAGAGAGAGAGAGAGAGAGAGAGAGAGAGAGCGGCAGAAAGACACAGACAGACAAACACAAAGACAGTCAGAGAGAAACAGAGAGACAGAGAGCATGTGTGTGTGTGCGTGCGTGCATGTGCATATTTCTACACATCAATCGGGATGATATTGTTTACAAGTGAACCGCTGAGTGTATCTTCGTAACAATGCAGACTTGCTAATATAAAACGAGTCAGTTATATTTCATTGAGAATTTTGAAAAATATTACTATACCGATCGAAGATTAATGATAGATTTCGTATTAGATTTCGAACAAAATCGACAGTTTATTTAAAACAATGCGATACCATTTGCAGCAACAAAATATCAAAGTATATGTCCATTTATGATTGTCATAGTAGTCAGTGTAGAACTTGGCATCTAGCAATAATTATATTTATGAAATGCTCGAGTAATATTATGGTAAATCTTGTAATTCTAGTATAGCATTTGATTTTTAAACAGACATAAATTTTCATCAAATGATTATCAAATACTTCTCAATTATCAGTGATTTCATTTCCTCGCTGAATTCATCGGCCGATCCCTGTTTTCAATAGTCTGATTATCTATGAAAATCTTCCAACATTGTGCATTCGAACTAGCAACGACAGCATAACGAATGGCGATAATAGCGATAATTAATTATCAAAACCGTAAGATTTCGTGAATTTCAAGTGTGTCATTGAGCGCACATAATCCCATCGACACGAATGGGATCTGGGAAGAGGAATATCTCAGACGTCCGACTAAGCAGTGTTTTCAATATCGCGGAAAAGTGACACGTATACTTTAAAAAATTAAGAAAAACTTTGGTTCCTGCTTGAAATACAAGGAATATTGCCAAATACTAAGACGGCCATACGCGGGACAATTTAAATGGACCATTGTACGTAAGAGCCTCGGTCCCGTATAATATACGATCAAAAAGAACTTTTTATATTAGCCGTCAAGACGCTGTCGAAAATGCCAAGTTCGACACTACTAACGTCCGTTCGACACAAGAAGCCAAAATAGTAAATGGCCTGAGAAAATGCAGCCGACGTCAATCGGTGCGACGGCACATCAGATCAGGTCTCGTATTTCTTAGCGGACGACATTACCGGGGGCATCCTAGATTAGATTGAAGCTCCCACGAACCTTCTCCTCGGGCGTGCAAGGGGAACTCCGAGGGGTCGCCGATGTGATCGACTCCACTCCCAAAAGCACCTGCGCAGGCTCGCCGAACCTCTCTAAAACTCCTCGAATCGACGGTAGAAGTGAAAGGGCAGGAGGGGCCAGGAGGAGGAAGAGGAGGATAAGGTTTTTGGATGGGCGGCGAGGCGGAGCGGACGAGGAAGAGGAGAAGGAGAAGAATAAGGAGGAGGAGGTAGAGGACTAAGATCGGCCGGCTTATCCGGCCACGACGAGTCCCTCAGCTACGTAGCCGCACTCTCGGCGAGCAAGACCGAAGGATATGGCCCGAACGTCGCAACGAAGGACGGCGATGAAGACGCGCACTGTGCGATTCTCGGAAACGGACCCGAGCAGAGACGCGTTTTTGCCGGTGCCTCGCGCGCGGCGCGCATGAGGCGAGTGCCGGTCGAGACTAGCCTCGAGCGCCTCACCGCCGCGCTACAACCCCACCCGCCCTCGCCCCCGCCACCGGCCCAGTCCCCGTCGCCGAACACGGACCCGGACTCGCCTCGCTCCTCGCCGCGCGCCTCCTACGCGCCGAGGAGCAAGCGACCCTCGCCTCGCTACGATCGGACTCGATCGACGGGCTTTACGGCCGGAGCAAATGGGCCGGAGGGCCGCGCTTTCGGAGGAAATGAGGGGCCGATTTCAATTTCCGTCCGATGGCTTTGCCATGGCGTGGGCGCCGCTCTTTATATTTCCACTAGGCCGCACCCTATTCACAGCGCCGCGCTTGTTCATTGAGGGAGTGCGCAACCCCTTTGTGACCCTAGCTCGCGATCCAAAAACCTCCCCGCGTTGTCTAGGAGCGCCGATTACACTCTAGGATTACTCGAGCAACGACGAGGCGCGTTTACCCTTCAGTGCACCTCGTTCTGTTCCAATGTAAGCCTACCTCATCCTAAGATTGAGCGCTTCAAGAGATGTTGTCTTTATTCCTCAGTTCCTCAGACGCGTAAGCGAAACTGCAGAAAAAAGTTTCAGACTTACAACGATAACGATATATTTTAATCAAATGTATAAAATAACATTACATAATTTCGGTAATAGTACTAGCTGAAGTTTGTTCGCGATTAAAAGTAAAGGATGGTACTTACATAAGAAAATGAAAAAACAAAAACAAAAAACAAAAACAAAAAAAAACAAATGGCGTGACAATGAAACAGATTCGCGATAAAATTATTACTCTAAATAAATATAATTTGTCAATATTTGAAGGGGGAAAATGCTCGATAGTAATTTTGATATTTTGTTAATTAATTGTAGATGTGGAGGCGATTGTAAGTTATTAGCATTTTAGTTACACCTATTCCTAATAGGATTAAAGCGATTAACTTCGTATCCCGTTCTCATTATAAATAATTCCCGTGCTTAAATGACATGAGAAAAGCGACGTTTGATTACTTTTTAATGCATCGTCTCGCTTTTGATTATTTCAGTGATTTTTTTATGATTTCTGCGGTAGTCTGAGATTAAAAACAAAAAACCAAAGAAAAACAAACAAAAATAAAAAAAACAAAAGATAAAAAACAACGTTGATGTCTTTGGCTCTATGATAAATTTAATATTTAATATCGCATAATGTCAACCGTGTGATATATTTTCGTTTAACTTAATGTTGATGTTATTTAATGAGCGTTGGCTCACTTTATTACATATTCCTTTGCATCTGTAAGAGAAATTGGCATAAGCGTAAAGTTTACAAGAGAAACAAGAAGTTTGTTAAATTTTTCGAAGCAGATGGAAGGAGATCCGTTAACTTTTTTCATTAGGGAGCATTTTTCCCGCATTAATTCATTAATTGATTGATTGATTGATTGATTGATTGATTGATTGATTGATCTAACCTGAGGATAAGCGTCTAGCATATAGTCTATTGCTACTTTAATTACATTGTATTTCGATATTTTTGAAATATTTGCTCTTATTTAGGGATTTGTTTAAGGATCTACTCTCTAAATTAATTGCGTATCAAGTTCCTTGGAATTTCTTAAATAGATTGTTTTTTGCTTCTTAATTACAGTGTCAAGAGTGGCGAGATTTATGATATTTAGCTGTTTGTACCGAATTCTGGTATCATCAACAAAACGAATATCCACCGTCGCGAGTGGCCTTTCCATAGATTTAATATCCTGAGGTGTTATCAGACCTTTAGTAAACACGTACGCCTAAAGTATTTATTAATGCCATTACACTCTTGATCGCTTCATTGATTTGACGTCCGAATGAAATATAAACTTATTAATGTTTTAGCTTTAATGCTCGCAAATGATTTATTTCACAAGTGAGTGCACGTATTGTTCATTGGAGCATACGCGACGCGTTTACACTGATCAAACAACGCGATACCGGAACACCAACGAAGAGAAATTTTAAAATAAATAATCCATACGCCGATATATTTAATTAGTCATTTGCGTTGGGGTGCTGGTGAATTTATCGAGATAAGTTACACGCATACTGATAAACGTTGAGAATGCTCCGCTATAGATTTTCAAATGTATAACCGCCTATTTTTACGCCCTTTGAGCCTTTTGAAGAAAAGAAATAATAAAAAAATTTTTAAATAAAATTAAAAAAAATTTAAAAAAAAAACAAAATAAATAAAAAAAAAAAGAAGAAAAGAAAATTGGATAGGAAGAAGACGAGAAGAGAAATGAAACTTTTTATTGTAAATTGTAATCTCGGCGCATTAATCTGCGTCATTTTTTCGTGATTCGCGGCAATAGTGTTCCTTTCAACAAACACTTATCTTGGCACGTGACGTTCTTTATTTGGACGTCGCACGCTCGTATATAATATGTGTACATGCATGTATGAAGTTTTTAGGTAAAGCTGACTCAGAATGTTTAGACATGAATCTGTCGGCTCTGTCTAAACGACGAGTAACTCTCCTCGCTTTAAGTGTAATTCTTCATGCGCATTTTCACGCCTGTATATGTTATTTTAACGAGCTTAATTGCGGGACTCGTTGCAGCTTTGTTACTTACTCCACCTAATGCATTTACGAGAGATATATTTGATTGGGTAAATACTAGATTTTGCATTTATGAAATTGTTATTCCTCATTTTCTTCTCTCATTCCCCACTCTCTCTCTCTCTCTCTCTCTCTCCCTCTCTCTCTCTCTCTCTCTCTCTCTCTCTCTCTCTATCTATCTATCGATCTCTCTATCTATCAATATATATATATATATATATATATCCCTATCTCTATCTGTCTATCCATCCATCTCTACATTTCCTGCATAGCTGAGGCAGCCAAGTTTATTTTTTAGCTCATCTCTCGCCCTTCGTTTCACAGATCTTTGATCAAAACAGAAAAATTTATTCCAATTACACTGCGCAACGATAAGTTCTTTCCTTTACCCGTTTAAACAAAGCCACATATCAAAAATAGCAGTGATAGTTCAGTGGGGGGAACGTCGCTTAGTCAAGATCCCCTCAACAGAATATAAAGCAGTCGCGGTATCTTCCAAGATGGATTTTGCATCGCAGCACCGCCCGCGCTTTCCCCACAAAACTGCAAATGTAAATGCACGCTCTTTCAGCGGCTATTTATTTTCAAATTCGCTAACCGGAAATGTCTCGGAAAGAAGTTGGCTTCATTCGTTTCGTCTCATTAATCCGAGGCGGAGAGCGAGCGCGGCTCTAACGCGAAATTACAACCACAGGCTAAGATGTAGCGATTCGACGGAGGAAGAAAGGAGCAGGCCACCTTATCGGCAGCAATGCTTTATTCGACTAATCGCGCCAAATAAATGAAAAGAAAACTTGATTTCTGAGCAAGCGCATTCAGAGTGAAAGAAGAGAAAAAAAAGTGAAAGAAAAAAAGCACACGATATCACCAATACAGATGCACACGTGACGTGCTTGTGTAGGTCCCCTCGACTATGCTTCCACTACAGCGTGCATATAAAAAAGCTCGGAGCGAGAGAATATACTCGCGTATATTATTAGACTTTTTCTCGCGAGGGGTGATGAATGGCCGAGATCAAAGGGCCCCGAACCGCGACTAGTCGGTTTACACGCTTGTAATACATGTGTTTAAACCGAGAGAGAAGCAGTCTTCTTGTCGCGAAAGAAAGAATGAGACAAAGACATAGAGAGAAAGAGAAAGAGAAGCGGCTACAGTGGCTGCGACACTCTCTTACTTACACACAGAGAGTAACAGAGAGAGAGAGAGAGAGAGAGAGAGAGAGAGAGAGAGAGAGAGAGAAAACGCAGAAAGAGAACGATTGTTCGCGTAGTGCTGAGAGCTTTTACTTGTGCCTGGCTTTTCATACCGCTTTTTTCGGTTCAATTATTCCAATATTTAACGATAAACTACCATGTACTTGAGGCACTCTGTGAGCACTATCCCACCTGATATTCCATTCAATGACTGTGATTTTCACATATCACGTTTATGAGTTTGCGGCTAGCCATTGATGTCGCGAACAGGGGCGGGAGGGGCGTGCCCATACATATTTAGGTAAGTGTCGCTTTCTTTTCACTTTTCATTTAACCACATTTTACATTCCTTCTTTTTTAATAGTCGCTCTTTCAATCCTTCTTTTGCTCTATCTGACAAATTCACATATGTGTGCATTTAAGTTTTTTTTATGCCACGAGCTCCAGACAACCGTTCAACCACCAAAAGTTACATTCACGTCTCTTCAAAATTTCACTTTTCGAGCAACAAGCGATAAAATAAAATTAAGCATGTCGAATTTTAATATTTCTTGGATCTTCTGTTGAAGAAACGCGATAGTGGGTGGTTGGTAAAAAAAAATTTTTACCTTATCCAAAGCCGCCTGAACATGGAATTTTTAATTTATTCGAGTGAAAATATATTTCACTAATTTTCCCGTTAATGTCTGAAAAACGAAAGTACGGATAACATATATTATTGCCTCGTTGTGCATAAACAATTGCCTGCATTGAAAATCTTTCTTCTCTTTCATTTCGCAAGGTTAACGTTAACGTTGACTAATCATTATTCATTCAGCAGCATAATATTTGTTTTCAAAATTATTATTCATTTTTCATAATAGAAACAGAAAACTTAAAACAACAATATTTATTATCTTCTATATTATTTAGCATAAATGATAATTACTAGTCAATCAAATAGAGTACGCTCAATAACAATAATGCAAAAAGTAATTTCAGATAAATTTAATACGCACTCTCAATAACAAAGATTTAATATATAACAAGTTTCATTCGTTACGAATAATTAATTTCAAAAGTTTTTGTTAAATGCAAATAAAATCGTAATAAAATATGATAAAATGCCGATGGTTAACCATGATTTAGTAATAGTAAATCATACATTTCACTAATATTCAGTTATATTGTAGAACAATTATGCATACTAAAATATATTATATTATGAATAATTCTTATTATCAGTGCACAATGGTTACTTTGTACATAACTCACCCAAGTATTTCTCTGAAAACTATGAATTAAAATTAGACTCATAAGTTTCCGGAGACAATCTACAACGTCTTCGTATTACGACTACAAATAGGCCTTTTTTCATTTCAGTATACAAATAACTATGCACATAAATACATATATAAAAAAAAAAGAAGACTCGTTGTTGATTATAATATTCTATTGCTTAAATTGACACTACGCCTTATTTGTAAATACCATCAAATATTGAATTTCTAAATAGCATTGAAGATAAAAAAAAGAATAAGAAGAAGAAAAAAACAACTAAATCTCCCTTTAGAACTTTGTCTTCCATAATAGAATAAAATAGTAATGAGATAATCAAAAAGTGAAATGTTATATTAATGTTATTGAATAGATTTTCATTTACTTATTGCGCAATCATCTTTCATAAATATTTTCCTCGATTTTCACGAATATTTTCCTCAATGTTCACGATTATTTTTAACGCAACTTGCATTATTTATACAAATGAATGTGTAATTCTATGCTTCATTTACAACTAATATTTTACAATATATGTACATTAGGAAATTTTATCATCATAATTTGACTTGTAGATTCAAATTTAATTATTGTAAATTAACATTCCAATACAACAACAACAAAAAATGAATTAAGGTCAATGAGAAGAAATCGCTCTCTTTTGTCTAGTATTATAATCGTTTAATTGTTTTGTCAAAAATTTTGATTAATGATTATAAGCTGTCAAAAGAAAATAAATTTTGATTAACAACCAGGCCACTATCTGTCGAGCAGTTAGACAAATATTTTGAAATACATACTAATGACAAACTTCTTGACAAATCACGCAGCGATCGTGCATAATTGACTTTTTAACGAGAAACATTATTGAAAACATTGTTGTAAATTCGAGAAGAGTACGAGAAATATTTTACTCCTAAAATATTATCCATCAAGAAGTAGAGGTGGGAGGGGGGATTTACTTCCAATAATTCTAGCAAGTCATTGGTCCAGAAAGTTGCTTGTGCAATCGTTTGTTAGCCTATACCGACGACTAATACTTTTGCCGTAATTAAACGTCGACCAGAATGCTCGCGCATCATGACAATCGCTCGAATAAAATTCGATCCACGCGAACAGTGAAATAAGCGATAGTGGAGACGCTAATCGCTGTTGTGGTCGCTTTAAAATAGCAGAGTTTCTCTTTCGAAAGATAATTGATAAAGTTTCGTTAAACTTTGTGGCTTTGGCTCATCTCTTCCTCCCATCACCCCTCATCGCCTCATCCGCCGCTCGGCATAAGCGCCGCGTGACCGCGAGAGTCGGAATGGTGACTCAATTAGTGATATTAACGTTGGAGCCGAGGGAAGTGCGTCCCGGTGCCAGGGGAGCGGAAAATCCAGATGATCCCGAGCAAACACCACTGAGATCGTATTCGCGGGTGAGAAGTGTGGCGTTTGTCGATTAGCCAGAACCCTCGTTACCTAGAGCACGACACAGTAATGGCGTTAGATCGCGCGAGACGGCCTAGCGCCTGCCTGAGCTCCCTCGTAACCGTCGTCCTCGGTTGAATATCTTGGTGACTCGAACACGGCAGACAAATGACGCAGGGTCCCGAATTGGGCCACGGGGTTCGTCGTGCTCGCGGGTTGCGTCTGGCGGCGGCGCGCTCAAACTGGGCGTGATCCCGTCGAGGTCACTTTCCCATCCCACCACCACCACCACCACCACCATCACTATAAACTACACCATCACCTCTTCCTCCTCCTGCTCCTCCTCCTTCGGGAGATGGATGTTTGAGGAGCGCACACGTGTTAAAGGCTCGGTCGCGCACGTAAACGGACGAGACTCCGACTCCGATCCCGGAGATGACGCCTAATTGACTCCGCGGGCAGCGCACGTGCGCAAGCAAAGAGGCATAAGCCTAACATTTCCCGGTCGGCCTCGCACCCGCCTTGCCCACTTGTGCGCGTTAACGGCAAGATTGATGCCCCGGCGATATTACCTTTGCTCGCTCGGTCGCTCGGCTCGGCACGGCTCGCTTTCCCTTTTGCGCCGATGAGGCTCTAACGATCTTCGTTAGCGCGCCCCGATGTCCTCGCAGCCGCTGTTCTATTAAAAGAACCACGGGACCCCGATAAATTACCTCATCGCGCCCCCGAGCATTTTCGCTTTTACTGCTTTTCTAATCATATTTTCATTGCTGCTGCTGCTACTGCTGCTGCTGCCGCCGCGACCGCCGATGCCGCGAAAACTGGACTGCTTCCATCTCGCCGGGCGACGCCAGCTATTCATTCCTCTGTCCCATAAATTTTAGAATGTCTTATTTTTAGTATAAATCAGCGTGGACGTGGTGTGCGCGGTGCGCGGTGCGCGGGACCGGTGACGGCCACAGGGACGACGAAGGGGACGGGCACGGGGGATTAGCGCGCTGCATTAACGCACTCTTTATTTTATTGCGGGTAGACAATAATTGGGAGACTCGAAAGAGCGATCGTTCGCAGTCAAGGATCCGTGTGCGTCCGTCGAGGGCGCGCACGAGATCGGTCGACCCGAGACGAGTCGAGCGGGACTTTTAACGCTAGGGCGTGACTTTGAGTGGCTGCGCTTGAAAAATGAGATTTTGAACTAATGGCGAATGCCTTCGTTACACGCTTTTTCTTATCTGGCGAATCCTCTTCCCCGCCCCCTTCGTTCCTCACTCCTTACAACCATCCACCCTTCCCACCGCTCCTACGTCACTCGCCCATGTATCGTCCATTCAATATCCTTTTATTGTCACAATTAAGCGTCGGGCAGATATTAAAACGGGATATCCTATTTATTCAAAAATTTTTCGTTTTGTTTATAATGAGATATCGCCGTGAGTATCGCGCGAAAGGGCGCACTTGTTTCAGCGTGGCGCTCTAACTCGATGACACGTCATCCTAATACGCATGAAATATTGGCTCGACGCCTCGGCAAAATGCCGATCGACCGATGACGATAATAGGCGGTAAGCTCTTGTTTACATTGGTTGAATCGGTGAAAGAGCGGCGCCAACCAAAGCCAGCAGCGTCCGCGCGACTCGTGAACGATAATGCCACTTATCGTTCCTGGGCCGCTGACTATTTCCGGATCGGTCGAGACAAGAGAGTCCGGGTCAGCCCCTTCCAACTCCTCCATCGCCACCATATCGAATAATAATCGCATAGATCCAAACGATCGTCGCTCGGCTTGAGTCGGTGAATAATTTCTTTCCGCCATACAGAATGCCGTATTATTCTGTCTTTATCCCCTCATAAACGGCGCTTTACACTCGTTTATGCGCTGGTACGCAACGAGCGAGCGCGAATAAAGGAACGGGTTAGCGCGCACAATGGAGAGAAAAAGAAAATGTATGTATGGCCGAGGTGTCGAGACAGCGGAGCTCAAGAGTGATATCTGACGTTGAGCTCGTGACAATCTCGATCAGCGTGCAAGTGGGACTGGGACTGGGACGCAGACGCTGACCCTTGCACGCGAATTAAAGAAACAAGAGCTCCGATCGTTTGGCTACCGCCGATTTCCGTCTGCGTCTGACCGAGTACTCGTACTCCATCTCCGCGGCTCCCGTAATTGACTCGCAGTTGTATTTTGTAAAGAGCTCGGCTGAGATAAAGGCCGTTGTATACAAAGTAATATTATTTAATCATGTCTATCCTATCGATTATCTTGATTATTTTGGTGGCGAATATTTAGTAAACAGATCGATTTGCATCGAACGTTAAGGGCAAATGAAATGAATAGACCGGTGGTCAATGAGTGAAGGAGCGCTTGCGTACATAATTAAAAATTCAATGCACGTGGGTGGATTGCCTAAGATGGCAGGCCAGTCGAAAGATATTAATTACATAGGACGGATATAAGGATGGAAAGGTGAAGGAATAAAAATTCAATTTAAAAGAAGGCTGAAAGAGAACGCCTCGTCCCGTCCCGTCCCGTCGTGTCCCGTCTCGTCCCGTCTCAGCCGATCTTGGAGCGCGAGTTTATGTTTTGAAAGGACGAGGGAAAGTCCGATGTTTAGAAAATCAGAGATGACGAGAGATTTAATGTTCTGGAAAGTCATTCCTTTTATTTTCGAAAAGCTAATCTTTCCGACCTCTCTCCTGCATTTGTATAAACAAGTCGCCGAGTCCGGAGTTTCCTCGAGCGCGAGTGCGATTAATCCATCGGGCGGCTCAACGAACAATTAATGGCGCCCTTTCGCTGTCCCTCTCGACTCCGCCGCGCGTCGATCGAGCCGCAGGGCAGTCGAAGAACGTGCGCGCGTGGACGCGATCGCCGTCGCCGATCCAACGGCGCCGGGACAGGGGCAGGGGGTAGAGTAGGGAAGGATGGGGGGAAGGAGAGGCAAGGATAATGCTGGAGCCCGGAGGCTCCTTAATGGCGGACACTTGACTCGCCGAGATTCGCGTCAACGGCACGGCTGGTAATTACGTTATAAGAGCTCGCGACCCGGCCATTGGCCGCCCCTCCTCCCCTCATCTACCCCGGGTTCCCGCAGACTCTCTCACGAGGCGACGAGGACTGCCGTCGCGGGTAACACGAGATCCACAAGAGCTGCAAAAACAATAACGACACTGCTCGTAAAAATAATAATCTTCATCATCATCGCGGGCTATATTGGCTGGCTGGCTGGCTGGCTGGCTGGCTGGTTGGTTGGTTAGCTCAGTTTTATTGGCCTTGAGGCCCTATTACCCTACCGGAGACCGCCACCATCACCACTACCATCAATATCAGTACCATCAACACCATCACCATCACCATCAGCATCAGCTACATCCTCATCGTCACCACGAATACCACCACCACCACCACCACGAACACAACCCCCCTCTCACGCATGTCCGACGTCCAGCCTCCTCTTACCGATTCTCACGTATCGCTGCCCCCGATCGTTTTACTCACTTTTGTGCCGCCGATGCATTTCGATTACTATATAGCTCGCGCGTGCGTTCTCGCGCGGTTTGCATCTGCGCGCGACTGAGTGAAATGTCAAACGAAGCTTCGTGCGCGTTGATTGAATTTATCGGGACTGCTCGCGCCTATACGGTCGTGATTTATTGCGGTCTGTTTTTCATCCAACTCCCTCGGCCCCTTCGATTTGCGGGCCCCGCGCTCAATAACCCCGACGCCGTCGCTTCCATGCCGCCGCCACTCTCTCTCTCTCTAATTCCCGACGATCGGACCTGAGCGCCTGGGCGCGTAAATTACGGTGGGGTTGGTTGGGTTGGGTGGTTGGGGGAAGGGGCTCGAAGAGGTCGCGAGCGCCAGCTTTTCCCTGGCCGACCTCGACCGCGGCTTTTCGCTCGCCGATGCGAATCGCCTTTTAAAAACAAGCGGCTTCCTGGTCTCCGGCGCCCTATTGGTAGTCTCGCCTGGTAGACTCTATCACGCCAAGACCAAGACCCGCAGAATCCTTACTAGTATCGACCTGTAGTTTTCAAGCGCTAAGAGCCACTCCCCCGTGCCCCTTCCACCACGGCTCAGCCCCTAACGAAGTGAGGCCTCATCACACACAGCTCAGCGTCTGTCATTGGACCCGCGACTTCGCACTGCTCGAATGACTCGAGCCCAGGAATAATAACGCCGGAATTCCAGCGTCAACCAATTCCTCGACGGCATTTGCAGGTTTAAGGGCTTATGGGAAACCCATTCGTCCAATATTCCTGGCGCGTTAGGGTATTAGAATCTTGTGATTTAATGTGCGTTGTAAAGCTGTAGGAATAAAGTTCGTGCGCAACTCTCTCGCCACGTCTTAATACAACTGAGTAATAAGTTTTACGTTCGTTTATTATGAATTCACGTCGTATGGAAGACTATATTTTATGTGAGAATTTTTTCTTCCTCTTTCTCTAAATTTATGCTTTTTTCTCTCTATTTTTTTTACTAGGTGATGTCGACGATCCGTAAATTCGAGATAATTGAAATTTGATAATGCCCAGTGATGTTTTGCACGAGAGATCGGTTGAATGAAAAAAGGTGGGTAAAAGGCGGGTAAAAGGTGCGTTGAGCAACTCGATTGTCACAATGAAAATGATCAACGTACGACCATTTGTATTCAATAATTTTACTATTATGAAAAAAATATTATTAGATAGGAAGCAGTTGTGATAGAGGACAGGTGTTGAATGAAATTGTTTTTATAATTTAATCGGATATTATTATCCAGCCGATTCTAAATATTTTAGCGTGCAAATAGCGTACAAATAATTGTTTGTAAATGTGACAAAAGCTAGTCAAGTGCATCTAACATAATTGCAAATGTAAGCAATTCTCAGTCATGAGGAATGTTGGTATTTTATAAAGTTTAAAGCGTCCTGTGCACAAAATGTTACCATCAAGTCGAAAACCTCATGGTATTGGAAACCGCATGGTAGAAAGCAGAAAAAGCGTTAAAATATAATGATTAGCATTTGTATTTTTTGTTTTGTTTTTGTTTAATACTTTTCGTCTCAAGTAGACTTACATAATGCACGCTTTTTTCCTATTACGATTGTTGTTATAAAGATTTTATAGCCGTGCTTCATATTTTATTCGATACTGTATTGCCGCTATTATATTTTCTCTGCATTTGCTCGCATTAAAATGCAGACATTAAATATAAAGGGCTGATAATTTTGTTGAAAAATATGGAATGAACGAGTCACCCTCCCCTGCCCACCCAGCCCCTAGAGACAACGAATATTTTCATACTGAAATAAAATGAAAATATTTTCCCAATGAATAAGCAGGCCTATTGTCGCACAAAGCGAATAATAATTACGTTGTATTTGACATCCTTATGAGAGAGAAGGACAAATATTGCGCACTCGGCCCTCACTCGCCGCGAGCCGGAGAAATTCAGAAAAATTCTGGCATGATAATTCATTCCGTTTGGGAATTCGAGCTCAGACAGACTCGATGGACAAGTTCACCGAGCACCGCTCGCTTATAAAGATGGACAAGGCTCCAGTTAAAACAAAAGTCGAAAAAGGAGGATAAAGAAAGTCGGAGATTACGAAGAGTGGGAAGTAGCGGTTGTGTTTGCACTTGAGTGAGCTCGCTAGCTAATGAATTTGTACTACCGCGGGATTACGAGATGTAGGTAAACGGACGGGAACAAAGTCAGGTAAGCAACCGCCTAGGTAAATGCCGAAAAGGTGACCGTGTGCATCGGGGCGCCGGGTGCATCCTGCGCCAGAGTCGTCCGCCACGTGTTTGCCGAGTCCTTTGTCATCTAGGCTCGGGAGCCTAGATCGGATAAACCGTCTCGGGAGCGTCGCACCCTTTCCAAAATCCTCCACTTTTATTTGCCCAACAAACACGACTAATTGACGCTAATGAATCTACGCGAGTGACGAGCGCTTCAACACACGTATGACGACTGCCACGCCGATAGGTCCTCCTCCTATACCTCCGAGCCTACGCGATTCAGCCTCCGTGTTCCCGACGGCGCAGCTGTCCAATCGCTCCGTGCAGCAATCAGCTGCCTGATCCATTATCTCCTTGGATCCTCTCCTTCCTAACCCAACTCCCTCTCCCCACCTCTACTGCGTCTCTCTCTCTCTCTCTCTCTCTCTCTCTATCTCTCTGCCTCTCTGTCTCTCTCACACTATCTCTTATCTATAAATATGTTTTAGCTTCTTAACCATGGCCTTTAGATTCTATTTGTTTCCGCCCTTTTATATCGACGTTCATGCGCCTGGCTTATTCGATTTGCGTAACCTATACTGTCAGCCCCTCCCGCGCCTCATCCTTTCAACTTCGCTTGATGCTGAAAATAATCGGGTGATGCTGGAAGTTGATTAAACGTGCTCTTTCAAGTCATTGTCTCACAAAAACTGAAAAAGTCACCCAAGCCTAAGATGGATGATGTGCTTTGAACACAAGCTCGTCCAAGCGAATCCGTAATGTAAATCAAAGGCGAGCCGCGCTTAAAGCGGCACTAGAGATGAGACGAAAGATACTGAGATTCCGAGTGCCGTAGAAAAATAACGCATGCAAAATGCTCTAGCCAGCTCTACGTATTGTGTAAGAGAGATAGAAGCTCGGGAAATTTTCCGCAAGGAGTGCGAAGTTTGTATGCGCTATTCGAATGCGATGGATAGAGGAAAATTTCATCTTCTCCGCGGGTTGAATAAAAACAAAATTATAAGAACCAACACATGCACATCCACACACACGAACTTTATCCATCGCCGTATCTCAATTTCGGTGTCACTCTCTCTCTCTCTCTCTCTCTCTCTCTCTCTCTCTCTCTCTCTCTCTCTCTGCGCCCCAATCTCTCTCTCTCATCACCGTCTCTCTCTCTAGGCCCGTAAATCTCTATCTTTCATCACCGCTCTCTTCCGCCCCCTCTTCCTTTCTATGCGTACGTGCCTGTGTAGAGTTTTACAAGAAAAATGGGTCAATCAAACGATAATGCAAACGAGCAAAGGCGATAGTACGAGAACTCGGGCGGGATGCCTAGATTGGGAAGGGTGCGGAGGTGTTAGGCAGCCGCGAGCGCGTCCCTGAACTTTGAGTGTAAATATTGCATAGAGGAAAGGCGTAAAGGACTCGAGCAAATCTGCGAGCTTTTATCTTATCTCGCGCGAACGGCAATCGTCGGAGCGCGCTCTTACCTAATAAAATAGAATCCATCGGGGAGCGGCTGCCGACGGTCGCGCGCAAATGCTCGGGCTATCCGTCGGCTCGAGTCGACCACTTCTACTTCGATCGCTAGATCGCTCGGCTGGAAGTTTCGCAGGCTCTTCTCCTCGTCGTATCGTCCTCGTCGTGTTCGTCGTCACTTGGCGAGCGGCCGCCGCTGGTCCATCGCGGGATTGCTGATGCGTGCTCACACGCTCTCCCGCAATCGTGAGAATGAGTGAATGAGAGTGAGTGAATGAGAATGAGAATGAGAATGAAAGACAGAGTAAGCGGACGGGGCGAGGGAAGGAGAGGGTAGAGAGGGAGATAAATATATAGAGACAGTATGGTGTGCGTGTGCGTGTGTGCGTGCGTGCGTACGTGCGTGTGTTTGTGTGTGTGAATAACAAAAGGGGGGAGGGGTACAGAAACTGGACGTCAGTGGCACTCGCGCACTCGGATAGCGGCTAGAGAAACGTTGGCACCGGGGAGGACAGGATGGTCGTCGTCTCCCCGCGGACGGCGATAAGTCATTATCTCGCGGTCAGGCCGGTATTGTTGCGCTGCCCGGCCGCGGCTCTAGCGCACGAACGTGGACGAGACGGGAGAAAGGAGAGGAGACGACGAAGCCACTTCTCGGGCCGGTTCGCCCTGCTCTGTCTCACTGACTGAGACGACAGATTTACCCGAGCAGAAATAAGAAATCTCCGACTGCAGTCTTCCATCTCGTCGCGCGCGGGGCAACGCTGCCACCGCCACCGCAGCAGCCACTTCCAATCGCTGCTCGCCTCCTTCTCTCTCCGTCACTCCCTCCCCCGCCCTCCCACCTCTACCACGCTCACGCTCGCGTTGACATTCTCGCTCTCTCTTTCTCTCTCGCCCTCTCACTCCTCCACGCTCGCTCCTTGTCACTCTAAAATCGTTCTCCCTCTGATTTAGACGCGCGTGCTCGTGTATGACTGTGGTTGAGGTGGCGGTGGTGGTGGCGGTGACAGTGGCGGTGTCGGAAACGGTGCCGGCGGTGACGGTGGTGGCGGCGTCGGAGACGGTGGTGGCGGTGGCGGAGACGGCGGTGGCGGTGACGGTGGCGGTAGAGGCAATCGTTTCAAGCCCTATGGATTTTCGAGAGCGCGACAGGATGAGAGGAGAGAAAAATTATACGCGTAATTATTTGTTCGCTTGCACTCGTGTGATAATGCACTTTTTGAAATTTTCTGAAATTCTCCGAGGATGCAGCGGATTCGCGACTCTCGATGGCCTTCCCTTCCCTGAGGAACGGTTCTACCACAGGACCCTGACTAACGAACTATTCAATTGATCGATTGCGCGACTTTAAGCGCGATTACTTGGTTATCATCGCGCCTTAGGAGCGTTATCAGGAAAGAGTTGTCGATTGTGGGAAAAAAGCGAGGCTCGCTGTAGGAAAGATTTTATCAGTCCTCTCCTGCCACTCCTTCTCTCGCGCAGAACTCTTTTTTGTGCATGTGCGCACGCGCACTACTCGGTGTCACCCGAACCACCGCGCTTATCCTTATCCTGAAATTGAAATTGCTGGACGAGGCTTGCTTACAGGGCTTGCAGTCTCCTCGGAAGTTGCATTGCCGAGCGCTCGATTTTGGGGAGAGTAGCTTGAGCGCCGGTAAAGTAGAATGGGATGAAATGGATCGGCTGCCACCGCGAAAGAATGGCCTCGCAAATCCACCAAGTGCGGGGTGGAGGGTGTTATTGGACGGAGAGGGAGCCGTGGGGAAGTAGGGAATAGTCGGAATCGGCGATGAAGCTGCACCTGCGAACGGAAGCCCCCGGCGAAGGGTTAAGGCGCGCCGCCGGATTCGACCGCGGTGAGTTACGATTTACGACGGAGGGTGGGGATACCCGTAGAGTCGACCATGCCGGGAAGGACGACGGCGGCCGGGGCGTCAGCGAATTTTGGCGGGGCACGGGGAGGTAGACCTCGCCGAGCGGCGGCGGTGAAGCCGCGACGGAAGGGGCCAGCCGCGCATCTCATTCGCTCGTGACGGCAGGGGGAGCATCCCGCCTCGGCTCGAATCAACGTAGGCGGGGGCGGGGGGCAGAGGCGAGGAGGTGTGGCCGAGACGGCCGTCGAGGCGGTTCTACGTCGGTACGGACCATTGGAGACGTTCACCGCTCCGTGGCGGCCCGCGCATCCACGCCTCCCTCGCACGCAACAGGTGCACCGTGGGCCACGCGCCTCTGCGGCTCCTCGCTGGAGCGATCCTCTTCTCTCTGCGGAGTCTTTGTCATACCAGCCAACCCAGTCCAACCCCCACCCCCACTGATCAAACGAGCTAGCGATTATTCCCCGAGATGGCAGAACGGGACGAGCGGAGTCACCTACGCTTTCATTAGGACCAGCGCCGAATGGGCAAACATGTCGCGCTCGCCTATTGACGGACGACCTCACTGCTGCCTTGAGAGATGGAAAACTCAATCCATCACGAATCGCTTGCTGAAATAATCGACGTATCTCAAATTTTATGCTTAAACTTCTCTTTCGATGCATTCTCATCGTGCATGCACTTCCAATAAAAAGTCCTCGACTTTGATGCCTTCGAAAAATAATTTTTTCCAGAAATACACGTTCGTGCCAACGTTAAAAGAAAAATTAAACAGACAACGAAAAGAAGCAAGAAAATGATATTCAATGCTTTTGTAATGTAAGAAGCTCGAGAACGAAAGTCGTGGCAAATGAGTTTCTTTTATTATTTAACTATAATTTAACGGTCTGTCGCGCTCCCTGATTCGCCAATTCCTGATGAACATATCGCTCGTACAAAACAGTCTTTTCCGACTTTCCATATGCTGCTTCCTTCTCTCACACTCTTACAAATAACTTGGTATTCATTATTAATCATAGTCATATAATAGAGCAGACATTAAAAAATACGTTAATAAATTGATAATAAATCACAATGGCGATCTATATTTTAATCATCTCCATGCCTAGTAACAATAGAATGTAATATAAAAAAATTAAAAAAAAACTAGTCAAAGCAAGTGCATATTTTTTATATGTGCGGTGCATATAATAATCAATATTATGTGGCGATATCGATTTTGTTCACCGATATCATATATAACATATCGCATTAAAATTTCTGCGTTGAATTATGACCACTTCGTATGATACATTCAAGAAATTTATTTAATTTGTAGCCCATGGCTGTTGTTTTAAGTATTTCTAAAAATGCCAAGGTATTTGATAACTTTATAAAGTTATTAGTTATGAATTAAATTGGTATTTCTAAACAAAACTACATGCATGAAATTAACTGACTTGTTCAAAAGTGCAATCGTATTGTTTCTTATCGTAATTTTCAATTTATAGCTCATTTTATATTCGTACAGAAAATTTAGTTTCTCTATAGTTCATATAAATATCACATAAATTGGTAAAAATTTCAAAACAACGTAACGTACGATGAAATTGATTGGAAATACGTTGGATATTTGATTTATAATAGTTGATGAAATGAATTTGTTGAAAAGATAAGCGGAGCTTGTAGTGATACTGATTCGCGACATTTGGGAAGTTTGTACACAACGTTGTATCGCTATCCCATAGATGTGCAAGGAAGCTGACGAACGATCGGGCCTCATTCTCGATCAAATTCGAGTGAATATTAAACGATGATATTGCAAAACTGTAGAATGAGGAAAATTAATTTGCTGGTCAATTGACAAAATCTTAAAAGTGCGAACTATCGTCTGGAAATTGCGATGATCTAATGTTCCATTAGCTGGTGAAATTCTACGAATCAAAGACTTTAGATATTTCTCGTTCTAAATCCATACACAAACTAACTATGCTACAATATAAATTTGCAATGAAAATTCAATCTTACGTGCATTAGCGTCGTAACCTTATCGATCTCAACAGCATTAACGAGCAGACCGAATGTACACACTCGTGTCTCATGTGTTTCCGAACACCATGCGTGTTCCATGACTTTTCATCCACGAATTCATCTGAATAAAAAGAAAATTTTTACGCTTTAGTTAGATTAATGTAAAATAAAATAATAGGGAATTATATTTCACCATTATTTATTGGCATTGATCAACATTGCTGAAAATATATGCTTTCAATAAACGAATAGACCATATACTTTTGGAAATTATCGGGAGATCGAGATATGGTCGACATTAGGTATTGTGCATTTTATTAGGTAGGGCGTGACTATTAGGCAGCGACTCAAAAAGCCCGAACGGTAGGCACATATTGTGGTACTAATATTTCTCATTTAAGTAAATATTTACAGACTCGCGATTCATTAAAGTGCAAATTCCACGCATAACTTTGCAGGTACTTTATATCACTACCTGTTCAGTGATATCATTCAACACAAACTTGAACATTATCACCTGTATCATTACTTTTACATTAGATATTCCTTCTTAAAAATAATAAAACAAAATTAATATTGTCAAAATGCAGAAGAATGGTAAAATTACAAATACATAACAAATCAATTCAAATTGAAAATTAAATAAAAAAAAAAGAAAAAGATAAAATTGAAGAAAAACTATTCATCCACACGTAATTACTCTTCAGAGAAGAATATGCGATTAGACGCGACGAGCGTGTGTGTGTGTATTAAAATTCATATTTTCTTTTCATGTAATGAGCTTATATTTACAAGGAAGCTAGCGAATATATATATATATATATATAACAAGCAAAATGCAGGCGTATGAATATGTAAATAAGGTATGTAAAATAAATAATGTAAATTATATATATATATATATATATATAAATATATAATATATCGATAAGATTATAAAACAAATACATATAACTTTTAGTTTCAATTAAATATTATATATATATAGAAATTATGAAATTAAATTTACGTTCTCTTATGCAAACATAAGTAATTTCAAACTATTTACACATTTTTTCTCGAGGAAAATATATTAGAATTTGATAGATTATAAATATATACGTAAATAAATTATCGGTTTACTAAAAATTTACATCAATTCAAATACCATATCTCGTTAAACAAAAATCTATTCAATAATTAAGTAAACTTCAGAAATTAAGATTTTCTTATTTTTAAAAAATATTATTTACAACTATAATTATATATATATATATATTTTTTTTAAAGACTTTCGATTAAAATTCGAATAAAATTCATTATAAATTGTGAAAACCATGCCAGTTGTCTAATTTTTCAAATTATTTATATTACAAAATATATGTATAAAACTTTTTTAAAATAAAATGTTTATTTTAATTCATCAATTATAAGAAATTTTATAAATTCAATAGTTCATTCATTGGGTCTCTCAACAAAAACATTTGCCAGGAGATTGATTAATTTTACGAAATCTCTGTAGAAAATTACTTCATTAAATTAAACATATACTTTATAATTAATATAAAATTATTGATTTTATTTTTATGTTTATTTTGTTTAATTATTATATATATAAAACAAAATAACTATTCCTTCAAAATATAACTGGTTGTGATAATGAAAAATAATTTGTCATTATTTTTCACGTTGATCGATAAGAAAGAAGGAATTTTATTTCGATATATAATTGTTTTATTGCGATATAAAAATTTTATATTCGATTTATAAAGATTTTATTGAATTAGTGTAAAAATTCTGTAATCGTAAAAAAAGAGAAAGAAAAAGAAAGAAAAAGAAACCTCGGATTCACATAATTGAAATATGGAATATTTTTTTGCAAAGAAGACTCGTGTGATTTACATTATTTAGTTGAAGCAATTTCAGCGAAAATATATTATTGAATAACTTATGAAAATTTTTGCATAATATGACTAACGATAAATATTACGTAGAAAATCTTGTAAAACTTTATTAACATCTTGATGTTAATTATTGAAAATTTTTTCATAATTATTTTTAGAAATCTTTCGAGCTGATTTTTTACAATATAGAATTGAATTGATTCGCTCTTTATTTGATTATGTTAATAAATGATGTAGGAGATTGTTGAAGCATTAATACTATTGATAAATATTATTCAATCTCTTGGGTTTCATAAAAAAAAATTTAATTTCAACATTGAGTTTGAATTGAATAAGGTAACTAATGGTTTTCAAACAATCTCTAAGCTCCTTCACTTTGTTGCCAAACAGTACACTGAAGTTATCGGAAATATGTATTGACTGTATGTGCAGTTCCAAGTAGACAAATAAACCTATAAGTATAATAGGAAATATATGATTATTTTCTCAATACAATATACAAACTAATGAGTGCCTACTTTTATTGATTGTATAATAGTGATTATTAAGCGAGGAAGAAAATTATATTATAAATTCATTGATATATAATTATAATTATATATGAATAATTTATTTGAATAGTGCATTAAAATGAAATGAAGAAAAATAATGATGATGATAATAATAATAATTGACTGAACGATAGATTATAATTATAAAACTTACTGCTAGGAATCAATGTATTTAGCAAAGTGTAAATGTAAGAGGAATAATTTTATCTTAAAGCCAAAGCAAAATTGTTGTAATTTCGAACGAGTATAAGCTTCGTGATATCTCGTAGAAAATTTTTAAATCGATAAATATAATGATTTATATTATCAATTAATAACTATTAATAATGGAATTTTTCATCCGACTGTCTTATGAAATTAATTCGAAGCCGTCGTTAACAATAGTTTACGATATCTTGGATTCAATTAATTTATTGCTTCTACATGCGTTATTATATTATTAACTAAATTAAACGTTGCATAACAATTAATACTATAAATGTACTAATAATTTTCAATGTCGAATTTGAGCTCATTGATTATTTTGAAGATGATTTCATATAAAGTAGCACATTGTTATTTGTAATATTTTAATTCAACGTTAACATGAATTCTCGATTCTCTATTATCATCGAACATTGCAAATTTATTCATTTAACAATATAATAATATGGGCATTTTAGCAAAGGAATATCTCGGAAACTCGACTAGAGCCCATAAGATAATGGAAATGGAAATATATACATTTGAATTAGCGTTAGAAACTTGATTTGTTTAAATAAGATAAATTGTTTGATTTAATTGTCACTCGAATGCCATAATTCACTCGGAATTGTGAAATTAAAAATTCAAAATTTGAATTTAGAAATGCCGCGAGTCTGCGAGCTTAATTAAGCTATTAATCAATGCACGAAATAAAATTACATTTTGAGAAGCTTTGATAATATTATTTATCGTAGGAGAGCAGCGCCAATATCTCACGGTTCTCTGCTAAAACCATTAATTGTCAGCGGATCATCTTTTTAGATTATGTTCTAAAACTATCACCAACAGCATCGACTAATACCTTTATATCTTTATGGATTCAAAATAGCAAACATTTGCTTGCACATCGCCATAAATCATTTCTCGAGAAGTGGTAGAAAATTTCATTTTTAAGAGAAAATTGGTTAGTTGAATTTCGAATCTCGGCGAGTAATCGCTGAATTAAGAGAAAAATTTAAGAAAAAAAAAGAAAAAAAAAGAAAGTAAAGATCTCTTTAGAAAGCGGTGGGTCGCTCGTAGTGAGCTTGTGCGCGCCCGCGTGCGTATTTATAGGCGATCGAAAGCACGTAATGTGTGCACTTTTGCGATTGAATAAAGTCACTTGCTGTAACCTAAGATTAAGCAATATTCTTAAGAAATAAAACACAGCGAGAATAATGTTCAAAAAATTTGTTTCGCGTCAGAATGTATTGCTTTCAATGTTCTTTTATCATTTAACGCCGCAAGGGAAAAGAATATTTGCAACGATTTTTGGCACAGGAGGCTTTTTCCCTTCTGCTTAGCTTCGCGTGGCCGCGCCCGATCGCCAAATTGCTGATTCTTTCTTATTAATATGAACGACCGTGTAATAACTCAACTAATTGTTCAAGCTGCCTTGATTAAAGGGGACTGGGGTTATGACAGCGGCGGCTGCTGCTGCTGTTATTGTTGTTGTTGTTGCTGCTGCTGCTGTTATTGTTGTTGTTGTTGCTGCTGCTGCTGCTGCTGCTGCTGCTATTATTGCTGATGTCGCTGCTGCTGCTATTGTTGCTGATGCCGCTGCTGCTGTTGCTGCGACTGCTACCGCTGCCGCTGTGGAGGAAAAAAGGTGAGAGGAAAGGTGAAAGCCGAAGGGAGAAGGTGGAGCGCGATTAGACGAGCGACGCAATCGATGCAACATTAACGTCCTCGCAGAGCCAAGTGCGCGAGGAGGCCGACCGGCCATATTGTGGACGGGGCATTAAAATGTCCAGCTCGTTTCTCGTGAGCGATCGTTGTTCGCATAACGAACCTCTCGCGATTGCCCGAAGATTCTCCGAACTCGTTGTTTCCTCTGACAACCCTCACTCCCTCCCATCCCATCTCGGTCTACCTCGCCCCATTCGGTATCATCGTTGGAAGGATTAAAGGAGGTGGATGATGGGCAGCTGCGATCGTCAATGAAACAGGAACCGGGCGAGAGTGGCCGCAATATGGCAAATAGGTAATTGAAGAGGTGACGCGGCACGGCCGCGATGAGAAGCTGTGGGTTTTATGGGATATTGGGTATGAAATGAGCAAAGGCCGTTTCACATCGTGGAGCAGGGAATTATCTGGCCGCGAGCCCAGATTTCTAAATTTATAACCCCCGCGGCTGGGCTGCGTGCGCGCGGCATAGGGAAGCGATCGCCGACGACATTTTTCGCCCAATAAAAAGCCGAGTGCACAAGCTGCTAAATGAACTCGGTATACTTCGGTCCGTCTCGTTTCGCGAATTTTATGCCTTCGAACACTTGCCCCTTCTCTCTCTCTCTCTCTCTCTCTCTCTCTCTCTCTCTTCATGTCCTGCTCTCGTCGCAATATGGATAAGTTATTTTCAGGCCGAAGTCGGCACGGGTTTGTACGCTTCTTTTTTTGCTTGATACGCACACCGAGTTTTCAGAACGTGAGGCTGCCGATTTTTCTTTACGTTTTCTTCTTCATTGTGCCGTCAATTGTGACGAAGATTCGCCTAGCTATCTCTTTGTCTTATTAAAAGAAAAAAAATCTCAATACAAAAGCAATAAAAAACAAAGACATAAGTATTACGATATTATTAATAATAAATGTAGCACGCGCGAAACAATTTTATATATCCTCTCTACAAACGAATATCAATTACTTTATAACTTTCGACATTATTGTTTGTAAAACTATTCAAAAATTTCTTTTGCGCCCCTAAATTGATATAAAAAATGACGACAAAAACAATAAAATACTAATAATTAGCCATTATTTCCTGATTCTCGTATTTCATTGATCTTAATTAAACTAGTGTAAAACGAAATTTTTTTTTATAATCCACAATTTTAATAACACGAAATATCATTTTACGTTGTAACACAAATTATTTATCATTTATAATACTCACCATCGAATTTAAGATGATAGTTATCAAATTAATAATACTAACTTTCATTGATACTTAATAATACTTTTCTCTTTTTTTAGTCATAACCGATAATAATAATTTTGGAATTTTTTTTAAAACCAAACATAATTTCTAAAAAATTGTCGTTTTATTTTTATTATTATGATTATTATTGGAATAAAATCAATTCAAATTTAATTATACGATTTTAAATAACTGACATGAGAATTCATAGCTGAAAATATTAAACTTCATTACGTTCTTATTATTATAGTTTTTCAAAATATTTCTTATATGGAAATAAAACCTATTTCTGATGAATAACTCATCATAATTTATAATTGATAGAATTTGGAGAAAAATGATGGTTATGATAAAAGTGTTAAAATAGAAAGTATGAAAATGATAATTAATGTTTCATCCATCATATTTAGCATAAAATACTCATCTGTCAATGTAAGACTTTTTAAATTAACTAATAATATTTTCTATTTAACAATTAATTATTGATTATCTAAGAATATAATAAATAGCTTCTTATAAAGTTCGTACCATAAAAATAATTAAGAATATATATATATGTGTGTGTGTGTGGTATTTCTACATCATTTTATTGGTTTCATTATAATAAATGAATAAATAAAGCAACGATGCTCTCTTGTACTCTATTTTTATCGATTTAGCATTGCCGTTGTTCAATTTTGTTATACCAACCATATAATGCTCAATTAAATAAATTTGAAAAGTATTTTGATGCAACTTAGTAACCTTACATAGAATAAGTGTATGTATGTTTGTGTGTTATGAAAAAGCATATTAAGTATAGTGTGCCCATTATAAATATCAATTCGAAATATATTTATCGATGCTGAAATTAAATGGAAAATTAAAACATTAAATTTTGTAGTACCATGGGTAAAATACTTATGGATTTTTTTTCATCCATGATTATCGTTATGATCTATTGCGTACAAAACCATTTGAAATGCGGTTTGTTATAGAAATTACAAAGAAAAATTGTTTTACTGCAATCATTTATAATTTATTGAGTTATAAAATGTATTATACTATCAATTATAAATATGAAAAATCAATATAGGTATTACACATCCACGTAATTGAAAAAATAATTTCATAATTACTAATTACGCTTATTTTTCCATACAATTGATTTCTTACTAATTTACGATTTAACTTTAAATTAATTTGTTTGGTAAATTTAAGTGCTTTGTAATCAAAACCTATATACACTTTGCAAACAACGTGACTTGACCTTTGTGCTCTAGGTAACTGCTGTTAATAATAAAAATTTCATCTTTTCATACAGTCACTTACGATAAAATGACAGAATGGACTTGTTTCTTCAAAGGAGCTGAAAGAAATAAGTGCGCTATTGTCGCATTAAAAAGAAGTGCCGAATTTTCCTATTAATAAGAAAAATGTCGACTGCTGTTCATTTGATTTTTTTGAAAAATATCAGCGGCATTTGCACACTTATCACATACATATAATATAGCGAATAACTCAATTTTTATATGAATTTATATAATAACCATGCAAAACAAAAACGCTTAAATCAATTGGTTTTGAAAATTAGTGGAAGTGCTGTGGTGTAAATGAAAACGGAATAGCTGATTGTAAGTTTTATAAATTTTATCCTTAAATATGAAAAAAGAATTAAAAATACAAACAAAATGAAAATACTGCAATTTCGAAATAAATTCAGTTTAACGCATAAACCAATATAAAATATATAAAATGAATTTCTAATCTTCGCAATAATAATCCCTGACAGTTCATTAAAATTATACGAAAAAAATTAATTCTTTAATTACAAAATTTTCCATGCAATTAATTACGGCCTAGTACAATATTTGAAATGTCAAATTTATTTAAAAATTAATAATGAAGAATATGAGCATTTGATCTGAACGGTATGATACAAATAAATGGCGTTATAATTGTTGACATATGGATGTCGGGTGAAAATGTCGTACAGCTAGATGAGAAAATTATACGAAATTTGCAGTAGAAAGAAAACGGCCCGAATTAAACGGGATTGGAAAATGTGTAAGTCATTTAAATTTTCGAAACTCCCCTAGCGAGTCTTCGGCATTTCTCATACCACTGCAGCATGCAGCTTGGGTATGAAAATACGCGTGATGACGCATAGCAGCAGCAGCAGCAGCAGCAGCAACAGCAGGAGCAGCAACAGCTACTACTTGCAGACCTGCACGTCCCTTTTCTACGCCAGCCCTCTTTTTTACCCCCTTCCCCCTCCTCTCAATCAGCGGGTTTGCTATATAATATGGCGAAGCGAATTAATGACTCGCGACTAAAGTTAAAGTGCGAACGGCGCCAGATTTCGTTTTTCTTTTGTTTAAACACTCTTACTTTTTACATCCATCCAAACACGAAAATTCACTTGTGGTGTTTTTAATTTTCCCTTATCATTTCGACAAGATTGTCTTTATTATCATGTAGTAGTAGTATCATTATCATCATCATCATTATTATTATTATTGTTGTTGTTTTTGTATTTGTGTTGTTGATTTATATTTTCAAAGGACCAATAAAGCATACATTATTTACAAACGACTTTTGCGTTATAGCTTTTTAATTATGCTAGGAACTAAAGAAGTTTATTATATTTTACAATTATAATTCTAAAAGTTTCTTTTTTTTTGAATCATTGAATTGCGACCACGCAAATTAATTTATTCTGAAATAATGGAAAAACAATTTGATATACACATACACAATACACACACATACGTAAACACACACGCATATATCAAATATGTATTGTATATGTACATATATATATATACACACATAGGCGTATATGACAAGTATGCATTTTGAGATATATGTATATATATTATTCATATATATATATATATATATATATATATATATATATAAACGACTCCTCTTAATAAAATTGAATGAATAATTTGTTATTTAGTTTTAAGAAAATGTGTAAGTGATAATTATTTTTTATATAAAAATGACTATTACAACTTAAGTGCTGGCTTTCAATCGAAAGCATATAGATACTTACTAAAGGAAACAAAGATTTTACACATTTGTTTAACTTTCAGAAAGAAACCTAGGACATCTAAGCTTTACACACAGATAGCAAAAGAATTACTTGCGGACTTATACTGGATTGTACTCTGACTAATAAAAATATTAAAAAATCTATAATAGTAGAGTTTGACAACCTCCTTGGAAATTCACAAATACAAAGCATACATAACCATTCATTCAATTTATATCTTTTCTCGGAACTTGCACACACGCGATTGCTACTTTTATTTACAGTGTAAAAAATTATAACAAGCGCTAGTCATTATTCTCTTCTAACTTGTCTTCTTTTTCTTCTAGGATCAAATGATGATTCTCTTGTTCCTCTTTATCCAAGTCCACCTTTATATTAATATCTTCATTGTGATTTGAGGTTTGATCGTCGGGCTCTATGACAACCATCTCTGTATCCCCATTTTTCTCAGGATTCGGATCACGATTTTCCTCCTCGTCCGGTTCTTCTGTTAACGACTGATCTTGATTTTCAGCGATAGATATATTTTTATCTAACTGATTCTTTCCCAAGCCAACTTGTGCTTGTATTAATTCCAATTCATCGATTAACGATTTTTCTCTCCTATCTATTTCAGCTGTAAGATTAAGGAAAATTTACATTTTAACCGAGTGAAGCTAATCTTATACTTGATTAATTTACACAATTATCATACTAGTTTTAGTACTTTTTAACCTCAGTGTTTAAAAAAAAATTTAGGAAGTATAAGTGCATGCATCAAAAATTAAATATCGAGTGCATTCCTTTGTTATAATCTAGAAGAAAGTAATAAATCACTTTACTTGTGCATTGAAAATTACATTTCCAAAATTTATCTGCAATATTATTATAATACATACATATTAAAGCACTAAAAATGTGCTACGCAAGTAGTATTCCTTTAAGAGAATTTTAATGTAAAATTAATGTAAATTATGAAGATATTCAGACAATACTAAGATTCGAAATTCATCAAAATAAGAAATTACCTCAACATAAACACGAGACTATCATATCAATGATTTAATTATATGACAAAAAACTTGGTTTTATCTCAAATTTTTTATAAACAGTGCTATCGCAATGGAAAACAAACCTTTAAGTTCTTTTGAAGATTCTTGCAGTAATGTATCGGTTTCAGGTGTACTTCGTTTTGGTAAATAATAAATAGCAGGTTGTGCTTTCGTCTTAATGAAATTTAAAAGAGGTACTTGCGCACCACGCCAATCCTGGAATTGCTTACTTCTGGCCAGTTTCGCTTCAAGAGCTTTAACTTGAGCTAATTGCTGCTTTCGATTAAAAAATAACTGCTGTCTTTCTCGCTTTAATTCCTCTTTTTCCCTCCGTTTAGCTTCCTCCACTCGTGCTTCCACTTCTGCCTTTTTATCTTCCTAATTTCAAATGTAAATGATATCGCAATGAAAATGTTTTGAAAATTAATCTTTGGAAGAGCAGTAACATATTTGAGAGAATCGTTGCTCTAATACAGTAAATGCAATACGACTCATTCAACATGTAGATGGACATAGCTGACAAATATGACCCATTATACGCGTGGGTGTTATTATCGAATAGTTTTACCTTTGCTTTTAGCTTCGTTTCTTCTTGGCGAAACTTTTGCAGGGTGCCTAAGAGCGCACCAAACATTCGCTTATTCCTCTGTCTGCTCCTTTCATCCGTGCTCTCTCTACGTATTACATCTTGTCTCGAAGGTATTTCACGGGGTGTAGCTATAACTCTAGAGGACACCGCAGGCTATACAAAATATTATACTTTTATTAAATTGTTTCGATTAAGAAGAATAACTATCTACAAAATATACCATGAGACAAAGTAACTTTACCTTAAATGCATTGTCATCCTCGTCACCACTATCGTCGGCAGTAGATGGAACTCTAGCACTTAGTCGACTAAACACAGTTTTTGGCTCCGTATTGTTACCACCTTGCCATCGTCGCTTAGGTCCAAACTCATTATTCTGAAAGTCTGTTACTTGCCTTCGTCGATCTTCTCGCAAAGGTCGCTTTTGCATAATCCTTAATACCAAACAAATTCCATAAAGTTTGAAATGCATTTTTTTATTACAAAGCACATACAGACACGCACTCTTAATACTAGACCCGCTTAATAGAATCTTAAACCACATTGCCATGCTACATAAGCCTTTCCCTCGAGGACTCTCTCTCTCTCTCTCTTTTGAGAAAAACTTAATCTACACTCCAAATCCAACCACAATATAGCATTGAAAATATCCGTAGGCTTGCTTTCCGTTGCCTTCTTTCATAAAGCTTAAATTTACAACGCTGACTTTGCAAAAGCTCAAATACTTTATTAACCCACCAACGAATGTGATAAACGATTATTTGACAATAGGCAATGGGCGTATAATTCATAAAAAAATTGACTGAATCGAGTCGAATGTGAAAGGCACGTTAAACAAGATTAGAAGCTCTTTCACGCCTTCATCGAGGATATGCGACGAAAATGCAAATCTACGTTAAATAAAACATAAAAACGATAACAGCATTAATCAGAAGAATTATACGTTGGATATCCGTATAATTGAGGTTATGTTTGGTGCAAAGGAATTGACGATGGATTAGAACGAATAGGGAAACCCCTTAGATTGATAGTTACGGGCGATTAGAGTCGTAAATGAAGAAATCGGCTAACCTATTAGCGGTCTGAACGGCGCCATTCTCGCCCTCGGGCACGTCTCTGCCTAAAATCTTCCTGATATTCTTTTCGAGACCACGGAGATCGTCCTTAGCGGCCTCGAGCTCGGCCTCGAGTTTCTCAGCTCCCCACAGCTCCTTCATGATTATCCCTGTAAATGCAAAGACTCCAGCCGGGCCTTATATTTCATCGGTTCTCTAGGACAAGCGGCACCCCAAACCCCAACGTCAGGCCCTCTTCGGCTCCCAGCGATGCACGGGCTTAACGCCGGATTTGTTGTTCCTCGCGCGTGTAATCTGCCATTTTCCGCGTTGCAGGCCAACCGCTGGTAGCGTTTGGTGCGTTCACGTATCACGAGCTGCTCGTCGACGATTCGGCGCGCCGCCGCGCCCCCTTTTCTCTCCTCGCTTCGCCCTCGCGACGTATTACCAAAGCTCTGTCCCTGATCCCTTTCTTCCACCGCCACTACAACCCCCCTGCCCTCCTTGCCGCACCGACCGACATCTTCACCGCCCCCTCTCTCGTTCACTCCCAGCACCCATCGTCGCTCCCCTCGCTCCGTACACTCGTACACCCCCTAGCCCCCCAACCACAGCCCCAGCAAACCCGCAGAGACACACGCGCATCGCCAAACTCTCGAGCACCGGCGCCACGGACTAGGTACATCGAGGCCGGCGACACCTCGCGGACCCATGACTATGGAGGTTGCTTAGACCACTCGTCGCATTTCTACTACGTCTTTCGATGGTATATTTAAAGTACCAGGACGACGATGACTCGAACGTGAAATTAGTCGTAGCCTTCACTACGCTCCTTCTTGTTCTCCTACTACCCTGTGTGTCCTTAAAGCCCTTGCAAGAAAAAAAGCTAAAGGTACGTTAGATGTTGGGAGAGAGACAGAGAGACGATACTCGTCCTCGTCGTCGTCGTCGTCCTCGTCGTCGTTTGTCGACAGGGCGATTTGATTTATTCATTATCCTAATGGCAAATGAATCGAACGAAACAGATGTCAAGCCAAGCACTACTTCTTATGCGTGCAAAATGTGATAGATCGGAGAGGTGTCGGGGCCATTATTGGCTATTATTAGCTATTAGGTGCGCCGGTCGGTTAAATTGAATATTGTAATTAACGGCGACCGTTTATTTAACGGCATTGCCATGATTATGTTAATGCCCGGGTGATAATTATCGTATAAGTACCTCGGATAGGTCGATTGGGGACGAGCAAAACAGCCTGGCCTAACGAAATGAATCCGTTGTATCCGAGATATGTATCCGAGGATTTTAATAGCGGAACTTTACTTTAATAATCGATTGGATGGTAAAAATTTCCTGATAATTAAACTTGGGAGCTCGACCAGGCATCTGATCATAATCGGACGCTTATAGACGGAGATTGTGAACAATTCATAAAGCATATATACTTTTCCCATATAATTTACTCCAAATGAAATTGGTGTACAATCATTAATCTCTCTCTCTCTCTCTCTCTCTCTCTCTTTCTCTCTCTCTCTCACTCACTCACTCTATCTTTTAAACAATCTTACGTCAAATGAAAAAGTGCTTTTTATTTGTTATTATTTTTAAAATATTTCAAACGCAATAAATTATGGAAAAACAATGTAACACTATGAGAGGAATAAATTTTTACAAATAAAAATTTCTCCTCTAATTAATACGATGCAACAAACTTCGATTGTTACAATGAACATTCACGACCAAAAATCCCCCCGTTATTGAATATACATTGTGATTATAATTTTACTTTTTATAGACTCAAATACAAATTTAAGCCATAGTTAATATATCCTACGTTTAAATTCATTTATTTTGATGACTTTAATTATATATGAGATAATGTTAGTCTATCAATGAACTAGATCTTTTCACCTTCCTTCGATCTTTATATTCAACGATTGACGAATAAAATGTACCCTGTAAAATCTCACAAAGAAATAACAATCTTTTTAAAAGAAAATAAAAATAAATAATTACATTGCAATAGGCAAACGAGACTTATTACTTCACTATAGACCATCACACGATATTAAATCGAGAATTCGAGATTTCTTATTAATATATAAGAGGAAACGCGCTCGCTCTATTTTATCTAAACATGTGCATTATTATGCCTCTCCATTCCTAAATAATTGTTAAGTATTTCAAATATTTTTCAAATTTTATTCCTGTAATTATTATAGAAATAAGGTAGCCTTCTATTCCCTATTAAAATTAAAAATTATAAAAGTAAACATGCAGTATACTAGTATACATATAGTAAACATTGCCCGCGCGTGTAAATAAGAAATTGTATTAAAATTTATAGTATTAGTTTATATATTATATTAACTAATATATTGATATGCATACAATTTTTACATACAGTATGTGTAAACGTGACGATTTATTGGTAAAATAGATTTTACCAATAATTTTTTTTTTTTTTAAATTGAATTTCCCGCTTGAAATGCTACGCAGTGATTCAAGTTGTCAATTTCTCTCGTTTGGTCAGTACTTTCAAATAGTCGCAGAGACCTTATGATGAAATGCTATTTACCTAACAACTGTTACGCGCATCCTTTAAAAAGGATATTACAGGCATAACATAATGGCACTCTTATATCACACTCCATAAATCTCTTTTATTTCACCTTTTCAGTTTAATAAACATAAGCTTTTCTCATATCGAGCGTGTCGGGCGTGGTGATACGAGTAAAGAACGTTTCTCCAATAAGAAAATTTAATTATTAATAATACGTGTGAGTGTGTGGGTACATGGGTGCATGCGTGGAATGTGTACAAAACCAATATTGAAATAATATGTAAATACCATTTTTTAAATAATCTTATTTAAACATTTAGATTATACATAATATACAAAACAAAACAAAAAAATGCTCAATCAATGTATGGATATCAGTGTCGCAACTGCAATAAAAAAATTTGATGTTCAAATGTGTGCTATATTATGTAAAGACCTCACCTTTTCATCTTTTCGTCGAAACTTGACAATTCAAGAAAAACTTTTTATAATTACATACTACGCGTACGCTCAAAATTTATGTAATCCACATCCATATAATACTTAGGCAAAATAATTTCAGTCATGATAAATAAGAAAACACCCGCGTGTTAAAATTCGAATGATTTTTAGATAAACTTGCATTGTTATTAGCTTACTTTATTTTATTATGTAAATATTCATTACAAAATAGGTATAAGCTATAAAAGTATTCATAACCGGTAATGTTGTCGTTGTCGTAATAATCATATTCATTATCGTATGGTGAAAATTATTTTTACGAAAGATGTAGATTGTTATGAATTTTACGAAGGAAGAGGGGAGGGATTTGAAACGAAAATGCAACGAGGAGATACACTTTGGCTTTAGCTACCTTATACGTATGAATTGGGTGTTTGTTTATTTGTGCGTGTGTGCGTGGTGTGTATAGAAAATAAATAAGGCGTTTCTCGTATATAATTAACTAGATCATAAATTAACATTTAGTCTTAATGTTACCTATACAATTGTACAATGTATCTTCTCAAATGTTACAATATAATAAACCATTACATATCTTATTTACGACAATACTTCCAATGATCGAGACTCAATTTGTTTTTACACTGGACCCTAAATAAATGTCAGTTTTAAATACTTTTTCACGTTTATTTTACGAGTATTTCATTTTTAATATAAAACTTTTAATGTATTCCCTTCAAAACACAAGTGCTTAATGCTTTATTGTAAATCCATTGGTTTCAAAATAATCGTCTCAATCCTTTTATGAATTTTCAAAATTACTGGAAATTCAGCAAAAATGTTTGCATTATTTGCTTAATAAATCGTATTGTACGTAGTAAATAATGTCTCTATACTCTAATTAACGCCCCGCTGTCTCAAAAAAAAAAACAAAAAACAAAAAAAAACAAAAAGAAAGTTGTAAATCTAAATAAATATGAAGAAATTGATGAAAAAAAAAAGAAAAAAAGTTAAAAACAAATATACTTCGAAAATTCGATCTATTGGAATAGACGAAAGTCGTATTTTAGTCTTAAAAGTATGCTGACATAAAACAAAATGTTGGTAAAGTAATTATCACATACCGAGTTTTAATACTGTTTAGCCCCGACCAATTCAATTCTCTGAAAAATTCTTAAACCTTTATATTTATTATTCCTTAAACAGTATGCTAATGTAAATCTTCAGATCTTACTCACGACAGTAAATTATATATTAATGAATGAATGAATAAATATATATATTGAGAATACCAGTTTATTTTGGCACCTAATTTTGTATATCTTAAATTCTTGGCTAAAGTATTTGTAGAACACTGAATCGTATGTTCGGTTCTCAACATACGAGCAACATCCTTCCTATCACAATACATAAATGATAAACTCATTTTATATGCCCTTGCTTTTGTCATTTCAATGACTCAAAAACACGAGATATTGTACTCCGTGTAATACTTGATTTCCCGGGTGACCAATACTAATACTAACTCGATAGATATCACTCCTATATTAGAAGATCAATTTTATGTCTTTTTTCTTATAGCGAATGCTTACAAAATGGACCTCATCGTAATACACAAGTTAAGGATTAAATAATTGCTCTCATGGGAGTGGACAATAAAGAGAAAGCGAATGCAATTTTGTGTAAAGTACAAAATATCGCTTAGACTTTCGCGTCTACCTACCTTATAATGCACAATTCGCTTTTTCATCGTCTCACGATGATTACAAATTTGGACAAACTCGCCCCAGCAGTAGTAGACACTACATTAGATACACCATAATCATCAAAGTCAAAGCATAATCATGCATAATATCATGGAGTAATATACGGCAATGATATATCGTTAAAAATTCGAAAAATTAAAATATTGTCGTTAAGTGATAATAGAGACAATTATTGCTCGCAAATTATCTTTATCGCACGTCATATCCAGATCCAATACCAACATCCATGCCCCTGAACAAATATTGCTTCTATTGTAAAGGCCAGACTAAGTAACGTAATTTTCAGTAAGGAGAAGATTTTCATTACGCACCACCATTATTCTCGAGACATTTTCAATCCATAGCCAATTGATAAAGTCATTTCCCCTTAGCATATAGAGCTCCGTACAACTAGACTCCAAGTTTTATAAATCGCCAGATTCATAGCGTCCAATGGAAATCCTTAATTTCCAAGCTGAACGGCGTTACGAACGGCAAGACGATCAAGGTTCCAAAGGATTCGAGCACGATGGGCAACCTCGTGCAGAAATATTGGTTCGCAATAAGCGGAAGACGACCATGCCCAACTAACATCGGCAACGGGACAGAGATATTATTCCTGATTGTTACTCTTAGTCGCAGCATCGATCCAAATACTAATATGTTGTAATTAAAGCTATCAAATGACAATTACAATTAGCCATATCGTTGCGAAAATGCTGTTGTCGCCGAGGAAGGGAAATTTATCCGTATCGAGTCTGATGAGTGTCAATCGCGATGAAAAACTAAATAAAAACACCTGTTGTGTTGATGCTTTGACAAAAGGTGAGATGCGAGCGAAGCTTCATGAACGACGCAATATTGGTACGTAATGTGATAAGATATACAAGTTCATTTTACCGAAACGCACGAGTCTGGCTTTGTGAATCGAACTCGCAACCGCGCAACACACGCACAACGTATATTAAAAACGCGTACAACGTGCGACCATAATGAGGCCTAAAAATAAAAAGAATCTTTCCACTTCGTTCGATTAAAATTGTGCTACTAACGTCACACTTCCATTTCTGTACATAAATTTGAAAATAATTAATAATTACGTAGGCGCTTGCTTACATCTTTGTACAATATAACAGTCATGGCGGAGCTGACGAATATAAGCACAAGTATAAGAAGGCAAGGAAGGGCGTTTTAATATATGTACGTATGGATATTTATATATATAATATAAATATATATATATATATATATATATATATATATATATATATATATATATACAGACAAGTCAACTTTTATTCTCATTTTTCCTCTGTTGTGCCGAATAGAGAAAGAAAAACAAAAGCAAACAGTTATGGAAAGCTTAGTAATTTTTCATTAAACGAATAGTATTCGCGTCTCTTAACAGCTAAACAAATTAGAACAGATGCAATTTAGTTCAAAATAATACAAGAATGTATTATATTTATAATTTCTTAATCATCTGCATTCAAAATTTAATTAACAATTATTTGTCCATACTTTATCATGTAGGCATAAAATATTTAATCATTTCAAATGGAATAAGAGAACTACGTATGCATAACAACTACATCAACGCTTATAATTCTCTTTATTTAATGAAAAGATGGTATCGATGTTCACGCGATCTATTTATCATAAAAACCATAATGTTGTTATCACTTATATAACGTAATGTACACAATTCAATGTGTTTATACTATACAATATTATAAGTCTCGATAGCTTTCTCCTAGGCGGCTGGCCATTTAATAATAATGTTTACATAATTATCTACTTGCTTCTACTTCTCTAAGTATTAGATATGCAGTACAGCGTGATTATAACATGCTAAATTCAATCGTGGCTTCCAATGTTTCGGCTTTATAGTAAATAGATCGTGTCATTCGTTATATCATATGCATAATCGGTGTATCAAGATATAAAACTTCCAATCATATAAAAATTTTTCCGTCGTTTAATAGTTTCTTACTATATATCACTTACTCCATTTTTTTTTAAATCTTTATTTCATTTTATTTATTTATTTTTGTATCTGCTCATCATCCAACTAAATTATATTCATTGATAAGCAGTTACGTTGTCCACAGCCTATTTCATATAAGAGATCTCGATAATCATCGTCGCAATTATAAATCAAAGAGCGCATTTCTCACAATTTTAAGAGCTTAGCTCGACAAATTATCTCGCCTACAATAATTTAATTATACGTATTCATATATCTGTGCCTGTGCCTGTGTCTGTGTGTGTGTGTGTGTGTGTAAAGAAATACACGCCATCTGGCAGTCCAAATCCAACCACCTAAGCAACTTCATTTAGATACATATTCTTCTTTATCGTATTAGACAGATACATACTTAAATTAATGATTACACTGATTAAATGAAATGAAAACAAAGCCAAAAATTTACAACTCAATCGATAGCCTTTCTTCTATCATAACATAATTTTAACTGAAATTAAATATTTCTTAACACTGCAAGAAACGATTTATTTGAATTTTGTACAACTCAGTGTCAATGTAATATTACACATTCGAGCGCCAAGAGACGCAAGCAAACATATGTTTACATGGGGCGCAGTTTGTCGTCACTCGGTACTCGTATTGACGCGCAGCGCAGTGCGCGACGAGTTAGTGTTGGTGGAAAAGGCGCGAGAACGTCGCAAATTCAAATGCGCGTAAACTATTCCCAAGAAGAATTCATTTTTTTGCCATGCTTCTGCCATTGCAGCTTGCGCGATATCAAATTTGCAATATTTTTTGAAGCGTTCATTACTAAGGACGAATGACGGATGGGAAAAAAAGAAATATATAAGCGAGAGCCGAAATCGGCACTGCTAAAGGCATCGGTATGTGTTTGTGGGCCTGCCCACATATAAACCCAAATACTCGTCAAATTTAATCATGACCGAGACGATTCCAATTTAAGTTTTCCACGAATGCAGATTTTACAGTGGAAGTTTATGTCAGCGCGCTCGGCAAGTAGCCACGACCATGCACCAAGATAAAATCAATCCTGCTCGGGTTTGTGGATTGCGGATAAATAAGTTATATTGGTAATATTATTGTGCGCCCCTTCGACGCATTCTTCTTTCGATTGTGAATGACAAACACCAATTAGCGGTGCCGAATATCGTTAAAGTATTATTAAATAATTTACACTTTTAAACATTGTACAAAGAAATCATTGACATTTAAGATTTTTATTTAATAAAAATCAGCATCTATCATTTGCTAATAGTCGTCGACGTTGACGTTCAAAGGATCACGGGCTACTACGCTACTTAAGACAAGATCGGCACGCTAAAAATGAACGCTATATTTCTTCAAAGAGAGGGAGAAAGGGAGAAGGAGAGAGAGAGATGACACTAAATTAAGGACGAAAATAAAAATTAAAATATAAAGGTTTAACGATCGAATCCTATAAATGAACATCCAAGGACAAAACTCGATGCCCTGTATTAAATAATAGATGTGGATGTGAAAGTGCAAGACTGCTTTCGCAAATTCGATATGTACAGCAAGTAATTTGAGAACAATTCCGCCAATTATTGACCAATCACCCTGCTTAGACATTGTTAGTTTTTGGTGATAGTGACTACGACGATGATAAAATATTCCTTGAATCGAGTAAGAATTATGATTTAAAACTTCTCATTTGAAGATTTAGATGCTATTCGCACAAGTATTGCAAAAAAGAAGAACAAACTTTGTTTATTTTAACATTGTTTTCGGGTTGTTACACACAACTCGTCGTCAACGGAATGACTTCAAGTCACTCTCGCACGTATCAAATTAGTAAATTGCGATTATTGGATACTTTGGATACACGACATTAGGCATAAAGCAAATGAGTTTACCTCAATAAATGAATTTGAGAAATTTTTAGATTCTGCGATTATTCAGCTTGCAACCGATAATAATATATTTGACTGTTTTGTGATTGATATAATTTTTTGTTAATAATTCATGCTTGGTCATGCTATCGCACCAAACTCTCACCCCACCTCTGGAAAAGGCTTTCACTTGCATTCCAAGGTCACTATCGACGAACCACCCAACAACTGCAACTTCCACTTTGTTAAATTACAATTTTACTACAACTGCATACCTCATCCAGCACAAATACTACGCGGACAAAGGCTCGTTCTACCTCCTCGATATCTAACGATAAATTGCTCGATTAAATTGCACATGTACTCCAATGTTGATAAAATTGATAGATGGACAGATTCTTTAGAAGGATAAATGATCACAGCAGTTAACCCGTAAGAATAAATTCTTTCAATTAGCAATTGTTTGTATCGATGCATAATGCATAATGACGCGATAACGCGCATTATTATTGTCCAGATGTTGGACATAATTGATATATGCTCAGATGGAGGTATGCAACTCGGTATTATTGTTTGAAATATGAATTTTTGTCATTTTCATGGTATAATGAGAGAATACACCAATCGGCTGTAGAGCAATATATTGGTAATGTGCCTAACTCAACCTAATCGACTGAGAGTAAGCTTAAGAAAGAGCAGATGATACTATTGGCATAAATAATATCGTGAATAAACCGTTATGTTTAAAAGATGTACTCGAAAGTAGTCCTCGACTATCTTATTTCAAAGATCTCCTATTAACGAGCAAAGGTTTGTTTAAATTTCTTGAATATTAAACGCTCTGTGATTTTGGGGCAGATTTATTAAGCATGACGATTTAACACCCCGTGATATAAAAACTTGGGAACCAAGGAGTTACGCGGCACTTAAAACGATTGTGTTTGCAGAATGCTATATGTATATGAATATTAAAAAGGCCCCATTTGCGTTGAATTTCTCTAATAATAGTGAAAGCGTGGAATTCAATTTCTAATAGTTAGAGGCCCAATGCCGAGTGCGACCTATTAATTTTTAATAGAATATAAAATCTGTATTTTTAATTACTTGAATAGCTGTTTATGAGCTCTTTATTTCTTAATAAATAATGAAGACACGAATAAATTTTTATGAAGAATATCAATGTAATTTATTTAAACAATTATACAAATAGTTATGGAAAATTATGCAATTGCCTTCAATTCTTGGATGAGGTATTGATGATATTTTGAAATAAAATGTAAATCTTTTCAGAAATTAAATTTCAAATATTACAAATAATCAACAAGAAAAGAAAATATGCAGCTATTTATAAAAGACAAAGTACTTGTATACGTTAAAAAAAAAATAAATTCGATAATTAAAAGATTTATTTGATATATTATTCGGTATAGTATTAAATGAACTTAAAAAAAAGAAAGATTAAATTATTGTATTATAAAGACACGTAAAAGTATAAAAAAAAAAGAAAAAAGAAAAAAGGCTTACTTGGTCGACATTAATCAGAAAGGATGTATAAATGTATAAAGGAGTTAAAAGCATACTTGTATTTAATAAATAATTAGGCCATTTTTCCATTATCGAGTTTCATGATTTGACTTCTATAATATCGATTGCTGATTCTGTAAGTTCCGATCGTTCTTCACGACTCCGTAACTTAATCAGTTAGCGTAATAGAAACTTGAACCAATTGAAAGAAGAAATGGAGATCTTGCAAACTGCTGTTTCATCGAACATCTCACAAAGGTGTACCACGTAGAAGGTGTACACGTTTACGGACAACTCTTTTTCAAATTAAATGCACGATGCTCGTAGGTTTGTATTCAGGCGGCCTGGTATAGTAAACTTATATAAAAAATTATTGCTTGCTTCTTTCTTTCTTTTTTTTTTCTTTTTTTTTCTTTGTACGTAGCATAACAATCGGATAGACCATTGAGGAATAAACGCCATCTTCGTAACACATATCAACGTTTTATTAAATGGACAAAACTTATATAAGAAAAAGAAAAATAAATAAAAATTTATGACACTTGAAATTAACAATTTGAATAATTTACAAATTCAAAATGTAGAAAAGGATAACTATACATTACAAAGTAGCATAAAGACAAAGATTTAAGGAAAGTGTATGTACTTATACATATTCTACAATGATTTATAATATTTATGATGTTTCCTTATTGACGTGTTTAAGTAGTAGTTGTTATATTAAACATTTTAGAAGTGGCTTACTAATTGCCGCAATCATGGTGCTGTCATTTCCACCTACGCCTTGTTTAGGATTGCAAAATCTTGATTATAATATATTGATGCGCTAACGGATATGCGACGAACTCTGTCTTTCACTATATTTGTGTCTCTGCTTCGCTGTTGTGCCCTGTCTTGCCCCCCTCTCTCTCTCACGCATGCACGCACACTCACACGCACACTCACACGGACACGCACACAAAAGCGCATACTCGATCCTGTACGCTCGCGCGTACACCCACACCCACTCTTCTACTCTTTCACTCACGCTCGCATTTCCTCCATGAGAAGAAGTTTCTAAAATGTACGCGCGCGCGCGCGCGCACACACTTTCTTCGAGTATGTCCTTGACATTCGATGACATTCGACGACATTCGACTCGCATATACTACTCCCGGTGACGACTCCGTATGCTCTTCTCTCGCTTTTACTGGTCCTCTGTGCCGAAAAAAAAGTAGAGTACGTTTAGATGTCGGATTACTCGTGCCCGTCGTCCGTAGGCATACCGACGGCAGCCGCGGCCGCCGCGACCTTCGCGTTAACCTCGGTACAGGAGCTGTCGCTGCTAAAGCCGACTCTGGTGACGAGGTTCTCGGCTCTGCGACCGACGGTGAGCTTCTCGCGTCGCGAGTTGTAGGAGGGCGGTACGGGCGAGGACCCAGGGCTCGTCTTATGGTTGCAGCTGCACAAGCTGCCGCTGCTGGAGCTGTCGCTATCGCTCTCGCTGTCTACGCTCGACATGGGACTGCCCCCGTGCCTCTGAAAGCGCAACAATTTGTTCTCGCGCCGCAGCTGGGCGTTTTGCTGCAGAAGCTCGTCGACGCGCTGCTGGAAGATCTTTAGCTTCTTGGCCATTTCCGAGTCCTTGGGATCGACGCTGGGAGCGGACTCGCGTTCCATGACCTCCGCCTGGCCGCCACTCGTGCTCTTGCTACGCAACCACTTGGTCAGTAGGTCGACCTTGGTCTCAAGCTGCGTGTACTCCTGAATGAGCTCCGTCTTGGTGAGGGCGCTCAGTCGCTCCACGTGCAAGTCCTCGTAAGCGCTCGAAAACTCCTTGGTGAGGAACTCCTCCTCGTCCTCGGGCGAGGAATAGAAGTAGGCCTCGTCGCTGTCGACGCTGAAGCTCGAGTCCCTCGTACGCGGCAGGGCAATCGGCCTCGTGAAGTGTCTGTGGACCTCGGCCGCGGCCGTTCCCATGCCCCCGCCCCCGCCACCGGCCCCGCCCACAATCCCACCCGTGCCACCGCCACCTCCACTGCTCGCCGCACCGGCGATCTTCTCGTCGAGGTCCGGCAGGTCGTTGTGGTCCTCCATGAGGAACTGCGTGGTGTTGTAGGGGGCGGGGGGCTGGCGGCCCGTCTTGGTCGGTCGGCCCGAAGCGCGACAACGCAGACGTTGTTGATAGGAAAGCTGCTGCTTCGAGTAGGGCTTGAGCTTGCGGTGCTTGGGCTTGCCGCGGCGGGTCTTGCGCTTCTTCGCCGCTATGTCCACCCGGTCCTCCATCGAGATCATGCCGTCCTGGTCGCCGCTACCGCTGCCACTTTCGAATTTCGCGCATGTTCGAATGAAGGGCTTTAGCCGCTGAAAAGTACAGAGAAAATCATTACTCCATCGCTCGTTTCCCCATTTCCCGTCGACGCTTACCACCAGCGCTTCCCATCCCGAATCCCCGATATTGCTTACGAGATAGCTATCGCACTCTCTTGTTGCCTAGTTGTCGAATAAATAATCAATAATCCATACTCTCAGTGCTCACGCCTCACCTGCAATTCGGTGATAATTCTATTGATTACCACAAGACTGGTCATTTATAACCCGAATAATAATAATTATTATTATTATGCGAATAGGTGATAGTGAGAGATAAGAGCGTTATTACGAGGCGGCGTTAAAGCTCAGGAACAGCGTTCCCCATCAACAAGATGATACGAGGGCAATTTCGTCCGAATAATATTCTCGTAAACGTAGGTTAAGAGAAAACAGCAGATAATTAAATAGAAGAAGAAAAAAGTAAAATATTAAAAAAATAAATCATATTTGCCTTCGACAAACAAATCAATAAAGTTTTATAGGTCAGGTTAAAAATAATAAAATAAAATAAAATAAAAAAAAATAAAAAAAAAATTGAGCGTGCTCGCTTGACATCTGAATCCCTCCTACTCTCGCCGCGACATTTATCGGAAAGAGTACGCATAAATTTAATAAACACGGGGCGACTTGCCCTATTCGTGCACAAACGTTCATCGTCAGATTTCAACGTAAGCATATGTTAAGCGAAGAAAATGACGGCGTTTCGATCGTCGTCGGCTCTTTATATACTCCGCTCTTACAATGTTATTGATTGTAAGTTTTTATTTCAGCCATTATTTGCGAGCGTCGAGAAAATTATAAAACATACTGATGCTTTAACACACATATATATATATATATATATATATATATATATATATATATACATACAAAGTACTTTTCGCACTGCTTTATTGTTATTTTTATGGCATTGAGATTTCAATGTGGTAATAATATTATTACACTTATCATTCGAAATATTCGATATATTTTAAAATCCGAAGCATTTATTTGCATATACTTCAAGTATGCAATTAACGTATTTCAAAATTTTAACCAAACAAATACAAATCCTTGAAAATTGCCTTCCATTGATTTATATAATCTCATCTCGTAGAAATTGTCATTTCGACGAAATTCACCAAATCTTGCCTCCTCAATAAAAAATGGTTGAAAACTTTAAAGCGATAAATATTATTCAGGTTCTAATAATAATAATAACATGGATAAGCTTAACGTCATAACTAGAGCCGTGATTATTATAAAAAAAAAAAAAAAAACTTCCAAATGTCTTCGAGTTTAATGAGAATTGGCCATTATTTTTAGCGCACGACCTGTATATATGCTTTTCACAGGAATATTTTCATTTCAATATTCATTTAAAATCGCTTAAATAGTCGAAAGATTTATCGAACATTTGTACTTTAAACATTTTATGAAATAGGGAACCAAGAGTTTATTACAACTTTGATCGAGGAATTTTTTATTACATCCACCTATGTATATTTAATGTTAATAAAATGTTTTTAACGATAGCTTATTTAAGAAATTCATCCAGGATTTCTTGACAAAATCCAATTCATTATTTTTAAGATTATATTTTATTATTTATAAATATCGAGATTATTGTGAGATGAAGAACGAGGCAACTGATGAGGCGGCACAGACAATCGATATAGGACAATTCGAGAGGAAGTAAGGAGAAAGTTGTTGTACCCCTAGATATGATTATATAGCCTTTCCCATAAACAGCGAAATAACAATACGATTGCCATAAAAAAATGAAAACATCGCTCCGGTGTGATATAAAGGGGGGGGGGGGTTTAGCCTATAGTAAACTTCTTTGAATGAATTCGGTAGACCAATTCGTTAGGCAAGGTAACATATTTTTTCCCTTTATGATTCACCGATTAATTTATGTTAAACCCCCCCCCTCAACGACCAAATTCCCCCAAAACTTTTGGACAAGTTTTGGTGATTTATCTTTTACCTTAATTTGCTATAAAATTGTAAATGCAAACTGTTTTAAAAATTTTAAAAATATTGCGAGAGAACTAACTACTGCTAGGGATTTATTTACGAGAGCTTGCACAATTTTTATTGGATAAAATTGATAACAGGTACGCATGTTGGACAGTGGATGATTAATATTTTATTTCAACTCTGCGGTTAGCAATAGGATAATTCAATATGATAAAGCAAATTAATATCAAAACAATATTGGACGAAAAATGGCTTATTTCGGAATAAATAATCAATGAATTATATGGAATTTTCGAGCACGTAAGTTTGAAATTTAATTTTGAAAATTTCTATTTTTAATTTTATATTCTCGATTGTCTCTTTTAAATTTCTTGCCTTTACTATTTTTAATTTTTTTTTTTACTTTAAAAGTTTCCAAAGATAACTTGTATAGATAAACTAATAAAAGTTAGCATTAATTTAAATTGTAAAGAAAGAGAAAAAGAAAAAAATAGAATTAATACATTGTATTCATGCCAATATATTGGATTACCAAGTCAAATAACATTTGCATTAAATAAAGTTAATAGGTACATGATACTTGTGATAATATTTATTTTGACGAGTAACAGTGTGCATATCAATATATGTAACTTTATTATTGTCATCAAACTAATAAATTTTTATATATTTCTAGTGAAATAATTTAAAAATTTTTTCTAAAATCACGTTGATAAATAAAATAATGACTTATTAAAGTTGTTTATATTTTCAATGATTTATCGATAATCGGTCTGTAAGCATAATTATTAAAATAAAATTAATATAAGCCGAGACATATATATATATATATACGCACGCACGCACGCACACACACACACACACACACACACACACACACACACACACACACATATATATATATATAGAAATATAATATATTAGCCTTGAATATATTTAAGTTGCATTCAAGTTATCTCGATTCGTTACTGAGAAATTCATCCAAAATGATTTGTAACATATACATACGCATGCATGTACATACTTATGATGCGAAGTATAAATCCAGCTGTATTAATAGAATATATAAAAATGTAAATCAAATAATAATTACAAATAATTTTGTAGTATTAATGTGCTTTTGTCAAGTGGCAATTAAATTAATTAAATAATTTTGTAGTATTAATGTGCTTTTGTCAAGTGGCAATTATATCTAATTCACTGAATAACTCTATTCAGTTTCGATGTATAAGAAAAGGAAGATACACATTTTTTAATCTGTTGATAATAATCAAATCTTGTTTTTCAATGATTTGTTAAGTAATTCTTATCAAGGAAAGTTTTTCAATTATACTGTAATTACAAACACATAAATATAAACGTGTCCGACAATTTCCAATTATAATGTGATATAAGTATATTTAATTTTTCTCTAATTTACCATTGAATTATCTTTGCAAATATATAATGGCTCTTCTTTGCATGAACGATAGTTTGTAAAAAAAAGAAAAACAAAACAAGAAAGAGCAGGTATGTGTGCTTTAGGAAATCCAGAGAGCAAAGTAAAAAGCAAAATAGAATTACTTATCACAATACTCTAAACAAGTAGTAGTAATTAATGCTTGAAGAGCTTACGACTGCTAGCTCCTTTATTATTTTATTTTTTTATGCACAATCGAAATTCAAATAATCTAATGGGAAAAAATGAATCGTATGTATGAATCTAGGCGCCATCTTGAAAAGTGCCTGGATCTCCACTTTAATTGGCGAATTAACTAAAGGTAAGAGATTTGCATTGCTGAGCTATGTCATAGTGGTGCCGTCGTCGGTTCTACGACGACGCCAGTACACCTCGATCGCCTCCAGCATCTGACAATTAATTACAAACCTCCAGGGCAAACATCTCCACGACATAATACATGGCAAATAAATAAACGAGTGAAGATAAAAAAACACAGGGCAAATTGATGACAAAGCAAGGCAACGACGATTGAACCACCGCAACACAGCGCTCTATGTAAACTAATCGAGCGCCCATGAAAAAGGAGAAAAGATTGCGAGGATGATAGGAGGGGTGTGGTGGGTAATAATAAGGGTAAACAGATGTCGGGAGCTCAGAACGAAGAAGGATAAATAATTTTGAATTAACTATGACGTCACTGTGGTACTCGCGTCGCCGGAATCTGCTCAACATCATGTTACTCACGTAACTCACGTCTTTGCCGTTGACGTCGTCGAAACTCTCGCCGGCAGATCGCGTACCGGTCGAGGTAGCCGTGGAGGGGGCTGTGTCATGCTGCGCCCGCATCGACGCGTCCATCAGCGACGACGACGTCGTCATCGCCATCGTCGTCGTCGTCGTCGTCGTCGTCGTCGTCGTCGTCGTCGTCGTCGTCGTATGTTGTTGCCGTCGACGCTGTCACCGTTGACGTTGTCGTTGTCGTCGTCGTCGTCATATTCGCGTTCACGTTTGTATTCGTGCTCGTGACAGCGGTCGGCCTCGTCGTCGTCGTCGTCGTCGACGTCACCGTCGTCGAGACGGCCATCGCTCGCAGCTGGGTGTCCACAACCAGCGCCACTTGTTCCTGCAACTGCTGCCTCTCGTTATCGCTGAGTATGATTGTCGAGGGTAGTCTGGCGGACTCGTCTCCTATCTCCGGGCCCAGTCGCTCCTCGTCCATCGCCGCAGCCCTCATTCTCGCATTCGTAATGCTGGCGGTCGACGTCGTCGTATTCGTTATTCCCGTGGTAGTGTAGTTATTGATATTGTTGTTGTTGTTATTGTTGGCGGCGGCAGCGGCGGCGGCGGCGGTGGTCGTGGTGGTGGTGGTCGTGGGGGTGGTGGTGGTGGCGGTGGTGGTAGCGATGGTGGCAGCGGTTGCGGTGGCGGTGCCGGTGGACGTCGCCGTCGTCGTTGTTGTCGTTGCCAACGCCGTGGCTGCGGCTATCGTCGACGTCGACGTCGTCGTCATCGTCGTTGTTGTCATTGTCCGCATCATCATCATCATCACGGGATTGCTAGCACCGGTTGTCAAGGCCGCGGCAGCCGTAGCTTCAGCCGCAGCCGCAACACCAACTTCTCCCGTAGCTGTGGCTGCCGTCATCGGCGTCGACGTTGTCATCGACCTCACTACCGCCCTCGCCGCTACTGCCGCCTTCGCCTTCGCCTTTACCTCGTCCTTCGACCCCTCACCCCTCCTCCCATTCATCCCCTCGACAACGACAACATCGTCGTCGCGATCCATGTGCCGTTGCTCTTTCTTCCTATCCTCCTCGTCCTCCTCATCGTACTCCGCTCCGGCGAGCTCGTCCATGCGAAGCTTTGCCTGACCGAGGCTCATCTCGCGGTAACAGCCCTCGGAATCGACGTCGGCGAGCGGCTTCAGGCAAGCACAGGGGCGCCTCCGCACTCCCCGGCGGGCTCGCGGCCGCTTAATGCGTCGACGCGAGCCGCAGGGCTTGCGCGGCTGCGGGTCCGGGCCGCGCCGTCGTCTCCGTAGCACGAGTCGGCGGCCTCGGTCCTCGCTCGCGCCGGACCGCGCTCGACTTCGGCGCTGCTATACGCGGAGGCGCCAGTGCCGCTGGAAGAGCCAGCCTCGCGCGTGCGCACCAGCCCTCCTCCTCCTCCCGCGCTCGTGGTTCCTCGACGTCGCCGAGGTGTTCGCGGACCGAAACGGCGGCTATCGCTGTCACCGTTACGATGTCTAACGCTGCTAGGACGACTACTGCTGCGGCGACCGCTGCGACTGTGAAGCTGGCGGTGGCGGTCGACGACGAAGACGACGACGGCGGCGGCGGTGGTGGTAGTGGTGGTGGTAGTGATGGTGGTGGTGGTAACGGTGATGGCGGTGGTGTCGACGACAACTGCAGACTCCTTCGCTGACGCGTGATGCACCGACCAAATCTACGCTGCGACTACAGACGGGTGTTCGGCCCATATAGCAGCGCCGAGCGCCCCGGCGGTAAACAGCGCCGAGATCTGCCGACGGGCCGCCATCTTTGCTTCGCCAGAGCTCCGTTGCGTGCATGCGCGTGGCCTCAGTACAGAATCGGGGTGGGGGCTGGTGGTCGCGAGCGAGCGGGGTGCATCATAAGGTAGGGGCGATCGTCCCTCGACGTCGGCGAGAGGCTCTTCCGCGAGGCGAAGGTGCAGGTTTGTAGCCGGTACTACACGGCCGATACTCCGGAGTAGATCAGCGCTACGAGACCCCCGTCGATCTTTCATCTTGATCCCCGTCTCCGTCGCAAGTTTCATCCAACCGGTTTCATCCAATTCTCCTTCCTCCTCTCGAATACCGATTACACAGCATTGCGCTACTCGCGCTCCAGCAAGAGTATCATCTGGCTTTCGGCACGTCTATTCATCCTCCCCCTGTTTGCTCTTTTAGTTCATTTTTTTTTTGTTTATTGATTTTAAAAGTTTTTCCTTCGTCGAGGCACATTGAGAAGCCAAATGGGTTGAGTCCTTCTCGGTCCTCCTCTCTCGCGTATCATCCTCGCTATCTATTTATCAAGGATGGCTCGATCCTTGCGACGGCATTGCACTCAACGAATCCGTCGCGACGGATGAACAAAAAAAGAAAATAAATGAAAAAAAAATGAAAGAAACAGCAGGCGGAGGCATAGAAGGTAGGATTACGAGTACGAAAGGGGAGACGACTCTAGCTATGAAGTCGAAAAGAAAATGAGGAAAAAGTCTATCATCGACCGTGCTTAAGCGACGTTTCGGCGCAACCGGAAAAATGCACGAGATAAGAGTGGGTGTTGGGGGGGGGGGGGGATGCTCTCTTTATCCAGGAATTCCCTTTGACACGGGCGACGGAACGTCGACAACGTAGCTCGTCGCAGTGCCACATCCTGTGGGGTGTCCGTCCCTCTTTAATTCCGTCGACAGAAAATGACTTTGAGACAAAGAGGGCGACAACGACCGGAGGAAAACTCGACGAACTCCTGCTGCTCGTTGCAATTTGTTGAATAGAGTTGGCTGCCCGTTAATGCGAGCTCAATGCTGCCTGCTGTATCACACGGACGAAAGAGCGGCATTAATGCGCGTGCGCGCGCACACCAACCGAACAGTTAAACGCACGTATGGATGCACACGATCTTTTTTCCTTTTTCTCCTTCCTCCAACTCACGCTCGCTCCATCTTTCTTCCTGTCCCTCCCCCCTCCCCACGTATTCCGACTAACTCGTACGGCCCGTCGCTATCTCTCGCTTGAGCGTGCACACGGGCCGCGCTCTTTGTCTCTCGGATGGTAGTGCCCCATGCTAGTCTCTTCCCTCCATTCTCGTTCCTGATTGCTGACGACGATGCGCCATTGTGCGCAGCCTGATGCCTAATTACGCGCTCGCTCTCTCGCGCCTCTGATAAACAAAATTCATTGCCCCGGCGACACTCGATCTCTTTCTAATTGATGCGCGCACATTCGCGCATGCCAAGCGAGACAGACAGACATGTAAACAAAACTTGGCAGTCCCTTCTATTTTTCCCCGACCTCCGTGATAAAAACAATTGTTAACAAAATCGATAGACTACGCACCGCCGCGATACCTCCCAACGCCAAAAATATCCCTCTCGCCCGCTCAAGTTGTTTTCGCCTTACTTTACATACGTTTTTGATGCGTGGCATTTCTCATCGAAAAGTCCATCCGCTCCGTGGATTCTCGACCAACGCGCACCTAACCACCACCACCTAATCACGCTCCCTCTCCCGATAAGCGCTCACGCCAAAGTGTACTCAAGCTTATAAGAATATAATGCCACCCTCGCTACACACTGCACTATTTATTTAAATTACATTCCCCAATATATACACACACGCTCTCTCTCTCTCTCTCTCTCTCTCTCTCTCTCTCTCTCTTTCAAATATTACATTTTGATCTCGTACTATATAAATGCAAAAGTATCGATTTATTTTCAATAACCAGCCAAACGACATTCCTTTGTTTCCTCTTCATTCTTTTAATGCAATTTTTATATCTCGACAATCTCGACATTTAATTCTACATTTATAATAATAATCCTGCTCAATTTATCTCTAATCTGTTTAACAGTTTCAAGCTAATCGTATTATGAATTAAAATCGTCTCAACTTTAGCGCCCATGGAATTGAAACACTTTCACATCTTTAATTCATGAATTATGCACGCATTAACTGTTGTAGATAAAACTTGATTTTACTTTAAACAATTACATTTTAACGTTTAGTAACTATTCTCGAAATAATTGCAAATATGTTATCATCGTATGTTTATCTATGTTGATAGATACATAATAGTTATTGTATATTTTGTTTGTTTGTTTTGTGTGTGAGTGTGTATGTGTGTATGTGTGTGTGTGTGTGTGTGTGTGTGTGTGTGTGTGTGTGTGTGTGTGTCAATTTGAATATTCATGTAGATTGTAACTTATAAAGAGTCATAGTATAAAAATATTCTTTGTTGCGCTTGGAATCCATTCAAATCCAATGTACATTGTGCTTTAATACACGATCATAAACTTGTGTTTAATTATGTCTTATTTCATATTTTAATTTTTCAATATTAATGCTTCTTTCGCACACACTGCATATGCGGTTAATGAAAGTTAAAGAAATGCGGTTAAATCCTGAATTATTATTTATTTAAATTGTTTATTATAAAAGTGAAAAAAAAGCTAACATTTAGAGTCCAATGATATTATAAATCATTATTCTTGGCTTAAAGTGTATATTAATGTAAGTTTTGAGAATGAAAGAAAGATCGTTTACGTAATACAGAGTTAATAATGTATACGAATGATAAAAGATAAATCAAGTTATATATAAAGTGCAATTAATTCAAATGATGATATTACTTTCTATGTTGTGTAAAATTAAATAAATTTAATGCCACTGTATTTATTTCTTATTCTCGTTCTTATTATGAAAATTGATTATTTTTTCTTTCTTATTTTATTTTCTTATTTGTTTGTTTGTCTGTTTGTTGTACAGAGAAAGAGAGCGAAAATATATAAATCCATATCTAAAACTTTGTGTAAAATGCTTGGAAATTATCAATAACTTATTACGTTAGGTGAAAGCTAATGTACATATTATTTATAAAACATAAACAACAAAACACGCTTGTAACAGGGCAAATAAAAAATTGACTAGTTTTGAAAGCAGATCTTGTCATGTTATTTATTTCTTTTTATCTTTCTCTCGAAGTTGATCTTTTATCAGTAATGCTGAAAACGGATTTTCCTATATACATTGTACATTCATCATAATGTCGGCGATTCGCATTGCACCAAAGATTTAAAAGCTGTATCTCAGTTGTATAAAAACAGATATTAAATATATATTTTTTAAATAAACTTATTTGCATAATATATGTATGCAGATAAACGTTGATAATAATTTTTATTTCATCATTATTGATTTCAATCTCTCGTTATCTCTCTAACTCGTCATCCATACAAGATTCTACCTTGATTTTTCATCTACCATTATTTATGCAACAATGCAATGTTTATTTTCTTATTATTCTACATTTATTGGCATCTTTCGTCTTATGCTTTTCTTTCTCGAACACACGCTTACATCTGCGTGTATACAAAGTCATAATACGCATTCGTTTGTTTACTCTGCGCAAGCATACATACACGAATTGCGCTATTAAATATTAAGAGTTCAATTAATTCTACATTATCTACCAAGCAATTATCAGTGTAATTAATGCAGTAAATAATATAAGCGCTTTAATTACTTTGAAAATTGAGATTTTGTAAATTTGAAGTTTTCTCGCGATATTGTTGTGAGAGATCGATAATGATTGAGGAAAAGTAAGGAAAAATTTATAATACCAAGATTAAGTTCCTTTCAAAATATAAAAATATAATACCGTTCTTTATTTTCTAAATAGAAAACACAAGTATTTGTGTTTCTTGAAAGATAGGTTAAATTAACCTTCAAAAGGAAGGTTTTTAAATATCCTAATGAATAATTAAAATACAAGAATAGCGCCGTTAATTGTTGAATAATATAAATCACTGATGTAATATATATTAAATGTAACTGTGCAACAATTAATAATTTATCCATTTATTTTAGAAAATATTTTATTATTGCGTGGATTAATGCCGGTGTACAAATAAAAACTACATCGGTATTTGCTATACTCGCATAAATTACACAAAGACAACATTTAATATAACGAACACCATAGCCACGGGAGTAATGAATTCAATAAAATATTGACTGAAGCTATCCTGCTGACTATAAAATTCAAACGTATAACATTTGCTCGCCGTGTCTCATAATTCGATTACAGATGAAATTTTTCGTTATATTATTAATGAACCAATTCGTATATATATATATAACGTATATTCTATTGTATATATATTGTATATATATATTCGTATATTCTAACGTTCCTTTCCTAATAAACGGCTTGTCGTGTTAATATTTGTATAACTCCTATGAAACGCTCCCACGCAACACAGAACGGCAAACTTTTCGCGAATCAAGCGGCCGTCACTGATTTTGTGTGTGCGTGTATGAATAAAATAATAATACCAATAATGTTCTTGTGTTTGTCAAACTGGTATATACATTTGACGCCAGTTTTCGTGATTACTCTTCGCTATAAGTCTTCATTAGCTAGCGTAGCACGTCCCGTCTACGGGCATGTGGGCGTGTGTACTTGTTGGCGCATTGGCGCGTTCGTATAATAGAAAAGACTAATCTGGGTATGAAAATATACGCAACGACGCGACGTATACATCGCTGTATCGTCTACATTGCTATTAATGCATACTGCAACTGCTTTATGTATGAAAAAGCGAATCACATTCAACGTGGTTACACACAATTATTTTATCCTCCAGATACGTGTGAATTAAATTTCATCGATTAAGCTATAAATTACATTTTTGTCGCTACGGACGATCTTTGACTTAATTTTTAATTGGCTTTTTTAAAGAGGTGCACAACAATATCAAACCGACACTACGAAACTACGCACCACTGGCAATACCAAGATCACAACATTAATAGATATATCTCTTATTAAATAAATGCATAGTTCATTACGCACCCCACTCCACTGGCTACATACAATAAAACTTTTGTAACGATGCATCACTAATAGTTACTAAATGTTGGAACAAGTGCAATTTCAGTGTTCCAAAAGTATATATATATATAATAAGTATATATTATATAATAATAATATATATAATAATAAGTATATATAACTTATAAGACATAAAAATATCAAAGCTGTGGAGTAACGAAACAAATTTAGCTACTTTGTGGTAATTAGCACTTAGCTGCTGCTTATTTAACTGATTAGTGCTCATTAGTGATTATAAGTCTGTTGTTACTACTAATTTAGCGCTGATAAGTTTTTTAAATTACAAGTTAACTTAGTACCAGACATACGACTTTATTGATATCAATGCCTTCAATCAATGCGTCTCCGAGTAATCAAATTGTTAATAATTTAAAAAATTTCAATCTCATTTAATAATGGTTTATATTCAATCAATAATATTAATCAACACGCCTCTGTCGAAACGTTTTTACGAACAAATTATTTAATTATTTTTGCACATGGATACTTAAGTTGTTCGATTTTTTGCTGTACCTTGGTACTTATTGCTACATTTTGCACTTCGATTGTTGATGTAATCATGTATATAGAAAATTGGAATCGAATGAATGATTATTCAAGCGATAGTAGAAGAGATGATTTGTAAAAATTTGAAAGACGTACTGAAGAGGTACGAATGTAATTATGAAATACAAAACATGAAAATGTTTAAGGTATGATGAAAGAATGTATATAAAAAAAAAAAAATTTTTGCATGATTTTTCTTTATTTCCTCTTGGCTTTTCACAATTATGCAACCGAGTGTTCAGCAATATTATTTTTTTAATTAACGCCGGCGACTCAAAGGCTCAATTTCTCATTAATATAAACGCGTCATTTTTCTTTCTTTTCGGTTGAATCTAACTAAGATGCAGTTGAATTTTAATCATCTTAGCTGAATTTAATATTATCTTAACATCTTTCTGTTACTCGATTTATACATTGATTATAGCAATGATAATTAATTAAAATACGAATAATTGTTGAAAAATAATTTTTCTACATTAGTACAGTAATAAATGTTTATCTTATTTGTATTAACATTAAATCTTTACTTACTGCTGGTTAAATTTCATATTTTATATGATAGTTAAATATGAGAAATTATAATATTAGTCAATTAGATAAAATTACATTTTATTACTGTTATTTGCCTAATTATAAATAAGATTCGAGCATGGTGAAAGTTAATGAGTAATGAAAGTTTCTTTAAATGTTTCTGAAATGTTCAAGAATTGTATAAGAGATATATTTTTTAAAAAATTATACCATTTAACGAAAAAACAATTAAGACATTCTATGATTTAAGGCTATTTATATGTACATTTGTTATTATTAAATTATCTTGTATTAAAAAAAAAAAAGTATTACACTTTTCAAGCTATGCTGTTAATTAATGAAAAAAAATACAAGAAGTTATAGCGAAAAATGTGATAAACTCTGAGATCATTTTGTTTTTAAAATATAAATAACTGAACGATATAAGATTTTTCATAAATTGATTTGCGTTTATATAAAAATTATATCGGAAAAATTAGATTCAATTACATTTTAAATAAGCAATAATTGTCACATTAACCGTTAATGGTTTATATCATACGTTACATATTACATTAAATCACATAATGAAAATACATTTGCTACATATTTTACAAAAATTAATTATTTTTCTTTGAAATATTTATAAAAACATTTTAATTTTTAGATTAAAATATTTCAACCTCTTTATTATTCTATATTATACTTGAAGTACTTATTTATCAGAGTATTCTAAAAATGTTTTGCGCATAATCATTTCTTCGTGCAATTTTTACTCAATTACTTTTTAAAACATTATTATCTACCGACAATTGATAATTAATGTATAAAAAAGTGCTAGATTTTTAACATCTATGAAAGTATTTTTAAATAGAGTATTTTTGTTTTATAATGCCTATATTAAACAGCTGTTTGTCGAGAATACGCATTACATATTTTACTTGCATATCACAATATATCGATAAGAGATGTATTACCTGCATTAAAAAGAGTTATAAAATTATTTTTGTAAGCAGAGAATAAATTTATGTACATGTATACTATTATACTGCCTGACAACAAACTTATCCCAAAATAACTAAAACATGTAATTATTATTAAAAAGTAGAATAAAAATTACAACGATTTAAAACGACGGATATATGGATGTAAGCGATATTTTATAATTAAAAATATTGAAGAAAATACATTCAGTGTATAGATTTTACAAACCTTCTAAACATTGATCGATAATTCATTACTTATCGCAAAATCAATTAGAATAATATTAGTGTGATTGACTTTAAAATACTTTATGAGTTAAATAATTCTAATATACGTTTATTTAATCGGTGAATTGGGTTAAGGGATTCGGTTTATTAAATTTGAATTGAAAATTATCGAGGAAATAATTAAAAACTAATTAATAAATAATATAAACTATTAACTATAATACTATTTAAATCATATACAAATGTATTAATAAGCAAGATTTATTGATTCGAAGTAAGTCAGGAAGGATAATTTTGAAGATATGTTCTCGCTCTACTTTCATAGTGCATAAAAGAAATTGTGAATCGGGAAATAAAAGGTAAAAAGATTTATTCACATATAAAGTTTCTCTATGTAGCACAATGTACTACTACAATGAAATATATATTAGAAATTATAGATATACATTTTTTTTTTTTTTATGTACAAATGCATTTCTATTATTGTAATTTTTGCTTGAAATCGAAATAACACACTGTTATAGAAATTTTTTCATAAAAATAATTTAAAATATGTTAAATTGTAATATAATATTATCGTAAGATTACCACAAATAATCCAGGACTCGAAAATACATTAATTAAAGAAACTCTTTATCATTGTAATTTTAATGTTATTTTGTATTGGTATTGTCAGAATCGTCATTACCGTTATCATTATTGTTATCATCATTATCATCATCACCATTATTACTATTACTATTATCATTATCATTATTATTATTATTATTATTATTATTATTATTATTATTATTATTATTATTATTATTCATCGATAAATCCGTTTTTAAAGCACCCGATTGTAGGCAGTAAACTAAAGTTATTGCTGAAATTCCTTTTATGATATTCTAAGGATTTTCGGCTGCAAAAATTCATAACATCAATGGTACTTCATTTTTCTTTACCCTAAAAATTCTACGATCTTTATTTGGCACAATCCTGAAGAGAGAGAGAGAGAGAGAGAGAGAGAGAGAGAGAGAAAAGAAAGGAGGAAATTTCACTAGAGTCGAGGTAGAAAATTACGACCCTCTATGTCACAGCGTAGGGCTTGACCTCTTTTGCGAGGGCACAATTTTCCATTTTATGATATTGCTTGAGAAAATGTTTTCCACGAATTTCTGAGATCCAAAAATTTATAAATCTACATTTAAAATGGTGCGCAATCTCATATCGTTCAATTACTAATCTCATGCACTTGCAAGAATATCTACAATAATAATCGCTTACTTAACTCGCAGGTACGTATCGATTGATCGCAATATTGTTTATGAACAATTACAGGTTATTATGCAACGATCTTCGATCAAACTCTTCTCTCCAACTTGGATCTTGCACGATCTGGGATAAGGGGGGTGTAAAACGTAAAGAAAATAAGAAGATGAAAAATCTCGTGGCAGTTAGTTTACCCACTTACATACGTACGTATGTAATTTATAATACCATATTAAATACTCTCTCTCTCTCTCTCTATCTCTATCTCTTAGTCTTTGCACATAAATAGCTAAGCTCCACTTGGCGAATATTTCGTTGTCATTGAAGGCGTCTATTATACAGCGAGTGAGGAGGAGTGCACACGAACTCTCGTGGTAAGTCCGCTCGACAAGCGCCCGATCACGTCCTTTAGACTCTTACAGCTACATTGAAAAAGGACGGCTTTCGCTCTTTCTCTTGCACTGGTTTAATAATGGCTGCTTCGCCACTGTACACCTCCAACGCTCCTATAATACATACTTATCTCGTCCCTCGCTCCCTTTGGCCACCAACCGACTGCTTCCCTTTGACTCTTTTCCCTTTGTTTTCTCCTCTCTTTTCTCTCCCTCTTTATTTAACTTCGTATCTTACCACGTTGGCTCGTCACTGAGGATCTTTCAAATAAAATGAGAATAATTACCCCTTTTACCTCCTTTCCCATTACTTTCCCTTCGATTGGACTTTATTCGACTTATTTATGCTGATAATTCTGCCACTTATGAAGGTATATCTCGACTCCCACACTTTACTTACTTTTATGGGAATTACAAATTCGACCTTGGATTTATAGGAGCTGAAGGCCATACGTAGTCGGGGGAATTATTTTTGGAATTATTTTTTTTCGCCAAAGGTTGACAATTTTTATGCATACGAATGTTGCCCTTAAATAATTTTTTGACTTTCATTCATTACAAACAATACGCTTGAATATCTAATATTTTTCTCGGAATTTGTACCTTGAACACGGTTTTCTTCTTTTTTTTTCTCATAATTTCCGATATCCAAATAGATGATACGTAGCTTATATTAACGGTACTCGATATAATTCCTATTGATTTAATCGATAAGTCCGATGCTTCTAAAGTCTATTTAGTTGGTAATTAGTACATTTTCATTTTACACTATAGTGCCGATTCACATAGAATCAACGCGTTCTTACTTTCATATTCGCGAAGTACATCCAACATACGCAAATATAAGATACGATTATATAATTGAAATTATTTTAAAATAACAGAGCTGCAATTTCATTTACATAATTATGCTGCATTTATATTTCCTATTTAATGTAATGGTACAAATAGGCAACTCAACACATTAATAATGCATAGTTTAATGATAAGTAAAGCAAAATTTCATGGATTTAAGGATCAAACAAATAGATTAGTCTCTCTCTTTCCTTTTTTTTCATTTTTTTTTCTTTTTTTTTGGCCAATAGTATTGTCAACTCGAAAGTCATATCTTTTTGTTAACCAGCAAATGTAAACGTTCGTTTTTCAATGTCTCGCTCCTTATTTAGACTTTATCATTATTATTATTATTATTATTATTGATAGTAAAAGTAATAATAATATTTTTGTATTATCTATTATACATATTTACAGAGCAGAAATGGTTTTTACATTAGCATTAATTTTTTCATTATATTATTTAAATAATATTGTAATTGCAACAATACAATAAGCGTGTATGAGTGTCGTTCAAATTTTCAAAGTATTTTATATAAAAAATAACAAAGTGAGAGAGAGAGAGAGAAAGAGAATGCCAATCCTTATAAGAGCCAATATACAATTACAAAATAATGTAATTCTTTGCTGTTTTTTTTTTGTTTTTTTTTTATTGCATTATGTTACCAACTAACGTGGGTATAAAATCGATGAGAGTGATAATATTTCTAAACATCGCTTCGTCTCTCTGCAACTGATGATTTTTCTAAAATGATCTCGCCAAAGTATCCATACTTAAACGACTCTCCATCAATTATTATACATACAATTATAAAAATTGTAATCGTCAAGAATTTGTATGTACTATCGTTGCGGCTATCGTAAATATTTAGATTGGATTTTTATCTTCTCAGCAATTATGAATGATAACTTTGGTAAGAATATTCAATTGAACCGTTCTATAATGAACGGCTTTACATAATTAGAAATAGATCTTTCATATGTTTTTCGAAGATGAATCTTTGGCACATCCAATAAGGAGTATTTGGCCCATTAAATACCCTGGCAGCATGCATACAATATTTCATTATAAGTTTGCAAACTATTAATCTAATCTCTTAACCTTCTTTTTAAAACCGTATCTATCTGATTTATTACTTCGTGATGGAATAAAACCTACAATTATAGAAGGCGCAAAATGCACGTACTGGGTTTTGTGTGCTACAGTATTTCCTTGCTAGACACAGTATTATTCTTTTTTTCAATGACAAATGCATTCGAAGAAAAATCAATCGTTTAATAGTAATAATTGTTTATTTCTTATTGCTTAGTGATGCTTCTTATAATCAAATCTACCAAATAGTTGTGTCAGCCTTAACAACCTTCACTTTCTACAAATCTCAGCTATTCGCGCAATTACCAAATACTCTGGCTAATTAGGCATTGTATATACGCGTCATTATAAAAATAATTTATCTCATAATATATATTTTTTCCTTTCTTGTATTCTGCAAAACAACCCTGTATCAAATATCTATTCATTCGATACTTCCTCCAATGTAACACGATCTAACACGATATAACCATAAGATGATTATCTCAAGCAAAATATTATTTTCTACTTCTACTTCTACTTCTACTTCTAATTCTACTTCTAATTCTATTTCTAATTCTACTGCTACTACCGCTACTGCTACTAATGCGATAATTTCATTTTATGATATACTTCTACACGTTTTTATAAGATGATAATTTTATTGCATGTCTGACGAGCTCAAGTGTTGTATGCACTTCAGATAGAATTGTAATTTTCAACTTTTTTCTACTATTATTATCATCGAATCTCATCCTGGCTTATATTATTATAATATATCTACCTTTCCCTGTTTTTTCTTTGTTTTTAATGTATCCATGCTGATGCTGGATAATTAATTTCAAGTAGAAAAAAAATGTTATAAAATTATACAATGAAATTAACGTAACATCTTTACAAATCCATTATTTTTACATTTTTCCTCCCTTGTATTTTTATTGCACGCCAATGGTAATGGAATATAGTTGTTTAATATTGTATCGACTCATTTTTCATTCGAATTGCATTAAAAGTTCTAAAGTTCTATTAAACTGTAAACTTACAAAATATGTTCTCCGCGATGATTTATTATCCTATTTGTCTTATTTTCTTATTTAACAATTCAATCTTTCAGTTACAATACTTAAATATTTTCTTATATTGATAGAGCAATAAATAGGCCATGTTGTTCAACATTTTTATGATTAGTTCCACAAATTTACTACAACTAATGCCGAATATAATTAGCTGCCGGATACTAACAATGTAATAAAAATCCTGAACGAGATAAATATCTTTGTATATGAATAATATTTAGTAGTAATTATATCAATAGAATAATATATGTACTCCCATAGGTTTTTTTGGTTTCAAATAATTTTACATCATTTGAATCTTTCTCAAAAACAATTTTAAAACTTCACTATTTCAATTATGCAAAGATATGGTAAATACGTATCACCCAACACACCTATATATATATATATATATATATATATATAACATTTTTAAAGAGCAAATAAGAGTAGAGTTAGGATATTCTGTGAAAGTTTTAATAAAAAAGCCTAAGCCGAAATAATACTTTGGATTTAAACATCAAAGTAAATTTTATGGAATTAAGAACCATGGAGAAAGTATATTCAATAATTAATAGATAACTAACGAGATAGGGGCTCTTAGACAATCCATTTAGCAATGCACAATTAGATTTAAGCATAATAATAAATTTCCAGCTCAAGTTATAAAAGAGAGGTAGTTGATTGATTGATGGACTACAGACGATTATTATAATAGTCACAGGGAAGAGGATTTTCCAACGTCCATTCACAATCTCCTGCAAAGCGACACATCTAACCATTGGATGAAATTTATTGGTCATAGTTCCCCAGCATGAGTACGCACGCCCAAGTTAAATGTACTTGAAAAAAAAAAAAGAAAAACAGGCACATATACAATAATCCCAATATGAAAGCCAGCAGAATGCAAACAGGCAGGCGGTAAAGGGCAGCTTTTATTCTTTTTTTCTTCTTTCTTTCTTTCTTTCTTTCATTATTTTTTTTTACGATTTTTATTTACGTTTTTTCCGAACAAGTTCGCGATCGTAATTCACACACGAAGCTAGATGTCTTAAACTGAACTGGGCAATCGTGTTAAGGGCTTCGAGTACACATTATTGAGTAGACTGGCAAAACTTTTTTTAGAATTTTATTTTACAAATAGAATGTTATCTTGTAGGTTTATTTTGATAAATATTGCTCTTCCATTTTATAAATGTGTCTCTTAAAGAACATTCGATAGTAATCCCAGGATAAAATATTAAAATGTTATCAAATCATAAGAGATTACATAAATAGTCTCCAAAAAAAAAAAAAATTATATTGCTGCACTAACCGGTGCTTTCAGCCAAATCGTCTAATACGAACGTAGCAAAGGGATTTATTTTTAAATTATCTTAAATTTTCCTATCTTTTAATATATATGTCATCATTACACGTCTATTTGAATAAAAATGAAAAAAAAACGTTAAGAAACATGTTGAAAAACCTTTCGTTTCTTTAAGTTTAGATGTTAAATTTCAATAATTTGGAAAGAGGAAGTAAAAGAGAGGTTAGGAACACTAGAGTAGCTGAAAAATTAATGAAAAGCTCAAGTATCATTTCTTAATAAATACGTACTTGAAAACCTGTGCAGAAGAATTTATCCTTGCATTGGCCGCGAATCCTTGCCTTTCGTACCCCCCCCCCCCATTCTAATCTATCGACCAACTATCCCTCGTAAGCATTCGTACCACCAAATATTGAAGAAAAAACATCCATTCCTATTAATCATAATAACGATAATCGATAAATTTTAATTATAAGCAGACATAATTATAAGCATTGTGCGATGGCTTCTGCCCGAAAAGAGCCAACTTAGCGATGATGACGCTCCAACACCTTTTTCAACTCGTTATCGATGGAAATTTAATGCCATAGTTGTTAGAGATCTCCATGACTTTGGCAAATGTAAAATCTAAAATCTAAAAAATTGATGGAAATCCATTTGCCACATGTCGTAAACGGCCACCGGTAATCCTCCAACTCGATCAGCTACTAAATCTACGATCGTGATATACCCCACCTCCTATCCCTATTTTCTGATGTGCGCTAATTGACTTACGACGCTACTTGCCCGCCCGTCAATCATGGACCGCAACTATGCTGCTGGACTTGCGTAAATACGAGCCTCACTCAATAATAAACACCATCCGCCCTCGCTCGCTCGCTCCCTGCTTTACACCCCACCCCCGACCGACAACCCGCCACGTCTCTCCCCCACCCATTCTCGCTCTCTCTCTCTCTCTCACTCTCTCTCTCTCTCATTCGTTCTTTGAAACGAATTGAAACGTTCTTCTCGTTCTTCTCGTCCACTTCGCTTTGCTACTTTAGCCATTACTGATAAATGTATCGCCGATATCATTTTCGCTTCGTTTCCTCGACTACTGCTTATGGAGATTTACGTGACACAATTTACCAAATTGCAGGCTTTTCTCTCCTTCGACCTCTTCATTATTATACAAATCGATGAATTATGGAGATTGAAGCTTTTGTAATTTATATTTCACGAAAAATGCTGTTGAAGTCGATGACCTGAAAATTAAGCCACTGATCTTTCCAATTTTCTATTTCAACGATCCATCCAACTATGGCGCACGCATGCACGATACAAGATTCACGAATCCTGTGCCTTTGATATTATATCGCCACTTTCACTATTCAATTACATGCATTCAAAGTGTTCTTCTATCCATTTTCTTTCTTTCACCGATCTTTTGTACCATTCGCAACTACACTTAATTTTTAATAAATAAACATATTATTAGCATTAATTAATATTAAGGCTAACTTTATTACAATCTATCACAAATGCGCTCGACTAGTCAACCTATGCTTCTTCCATTCATTACTTTTATCCCACTCAATCTCTATCATTCTCATTTAACTTCCATTTCCGATCCTCTTCACTTCATTTTCATGTTTCCATATTTTTCTTTTCTCGTCCCTTCTAAACTCCCTCGATTTACCTCTGTATCCTCTCTTCATTTCTTTCCCAAACCCATTCATTTCGTTTACTTGGCATTGCTATGGACTACCGATTCAACCGCACACTCGCAATTGCAAATTGATTTTCAATAATGTACAAGTGGGGGAGGGGGACTAAAGTCACATATCGTTTATATTATGAAAATCTTTTAAATAATCATCTATATAAATCGTATAAAAGTATAAGGATATATACCTATAAAAGTAGAAGGATTATTGACATTCAACTTCCATGACGTAAAAATTTATCGATATTTTGCTAATTAATAATTGCTTTTGAGCAAAAATTTAATATTAATGAATTTAGCGCTTGATAGCTCACCAATATCAGTTAGTGTTATATCAATTCATAATTACATCGCCAATATATTCTCAGGTTTATGTTCTCGTTCAATTTTATTAAACTTTTAATACATTGTGACGTTATTTAACTGTATTAATATGATCTATAATTATTCAACTTACAAAAAAAAAATAAATAAATAAATTTCCAATAATAAAGTTATCAAAACGGAACATTTTTCATTTTCATGATTTTTTACGATTCAACAATTTCAGTTTCGTCTGAGCGTTACACTGAAACGAAATACTAAATGTAATAAAGAATAAGATAATCGGTTAACACCCTGCAAACGAATTGTTACTAAGAATGATATATTTTTATATTATTATTTACTTTATTTTTATTTTTACTTATGTATATATATATATATATATATATATATATATATATATATATATATATATTTATTTTATTCACTTTATATTTTAGAGTGATAAACGAATTGTTACTAAGAATGATATATTTTTATATTATTATTTACTTTATTTTTATTTTTACTTATGTATATATATATATATATATATATATATATATATATATATATATATATAATTATTTTATTAACTTTAGATTTTAGATTGTTAGAACGGAGAGTAAATCATATTTTATATATCGTTATTTGCATTCCTATATGTATAAGTTTCAATGTGTATTTCGTTGAATCAATCAAGTAAATATTTACAATTCTTATTAATTGTGATATTTTTCATATTACATGTAACTATATATATATATATATATATATATATATATATACTTAAATTTTATAATATAATGTTGCTTGGAAGTGCACCATTAAAGAAATATTTGAGAATTTTTCGTAGTGACGTATCGAACTTATTGAATTATGTCAAACATATCAAATCATTTAATTTGTATATTTTTAGACATTTTATATTTGATTTGTTTCGAAGTTCTTTTTTACCAAAATACCTGACAGAGATCATTGCCGTTTAAAGCTGACGAGAGTTACAGAGCAATTACAGTTAAATATATTTCTATTTTCACAATAAAATTATAACGAAACGTATAACCAAATATTTACTTATTGTAAGATTGGTAGTTGTTTATAATATAATTAATAAGGCGATGTTTCGTGTCGTTGAATAGCATTAAGACTTTATATACAGGATCCCATTGTGATTAAAACTTTGTTTAAAGAAAGCCGTTCTCGCTTACCTAAAGAAATGAAAAGCGATAGTTAAAATGATATTTTGATTTTTCAACTATTGCAACTTCAATTAAAATGCATTAGAACAATATTTTTGTATACAATAGTTGATTGATCTATGATTAAAATAACGATGAATAGCTTTATAAACGAGCTTCAATTTATAGGAAAGATAAGCGAAAAGTAGATCGATTTATTGGGTTGCATTGTCGCATCGAAACTCCTTATCTTCTTATATTTCAGCTAGTATATCTTAATTTCCGTCATTTTTCAACATTCTCTCCCATTTTCTCATTTTCCGTAAGTGCGAATGACATCCATTGATGGATTTGAAGAAATTAATTGCCGTCTAAAGCTTATGGCGACTTTACCGAGTAAAGAGGCCTTGTAAAACCAAGAAAAGGCATTTTTCAACCTACCGCTTTCAAGCTTCAGCTGACTTTTAGTAATAAAGCCATAAAACGCGGTCGAGCAGCGCTTTTGAATCACGTAATATTTATTTTTTGCAGTAGTGTAGTAATTAAGTTGCGCTGGAAATATATTTTGAAAATTTAACGTTCTTCTCGAGGCAAATGGCTCCTCGCGTATATTATGTTTTTTTTACGGATACGTAAGCTGCCATAAAGATTTTCCAGATAATTTTCAGATTCTTTCTCACGTAGGTTGTAGTATGCGCGGTTCGTCTGCAATAGAATACAAATTTGCTTTGGAGGCGCACCCACGCCGACTCACGACGACAGCCGCTCGAGCTCGGAATGTCTGTGTCAAGGAGCTTTTTTATGTGAGATCATCACATTGTACTTTCCGTTTAATATTGGAATAATATTCGGACATCAAAATTACCACTTATGAATTGGAAGTTATTTGCCGCACTCGTAATTCAATGTGTTATAATAAATTCTGGCATGTGCAAGAGTAGTTATTGTATGCAAATTTTAGATTAGAATTTGATGAAAATTCCCATCATTTGGCAATTATTAAAAAACTCTTGATTATTCTTTATATTGTTTTTGGCGGGAATCATTTCAATAAACGGTATTATAGACAATTGCAATAAGCAATTGAGATTTTGGTCGAATATTCGTAACTCGATTACAATTAGAAATAAATAGTATTTCGTAATATAAAGAATCATTTGATGTGCTTTGTCTCGATGTTAATTACCGGCATTTAAGGTGACAATGAAGTATTTCGGATTTATGAATAAGTCCATAAACTCCTTTGTATAGTTTTATATAAATCACCGGGCATTCATGCATTATGTATGTACGGAGCTCATTGCGAGGGATCAGTTACGTTGTGCTCGTTTTAAGCGTTGACGTGCCAAGTGCTTCAAATAATTTTACTGTTGACTCATGATTATTGGTCGCATTACTTTAACTCCAGCAACAGCAACAACCATAACAACTACAACATCGCAATAATTGTATTGAAGATGCGAGTACGCCGATAAAGCCACTCCCACTTTTCTGGCCACGGTGGAAGTTTAATCCATTTTAATATAATAATCAGGGATGTATTAAATTTTGCTAATTGAAAGACTTTGGCTCTAAACACCAAGAGTTTGTCTAACGAGAGATTACATTGACCAGCGCGTGAACAAAGATGTTTTAATAAAGCGAAATCCACATTTAATTGTATATTAAATATTTGTCTCGCTTCTATACGGTATTCATCATTATGCTTTCCGTATTATTAAATTTAATTCAGCTTAACTTCACTTTCCAACAGATTAGATACCTCAAAAGACTATTAACTTGGCTGTTTTTATTTGTTCGATACGATTTTGTAGAGCTACGAACAATATTACTCATTGGGTAAAATTTCTTTTCCATAAAAATTTGAATATTTACATTTATTATTTCTATAGTTGTATTGAAAAAATATTTAAAATATTTCTACTCATTTAAATAAAAGTTTCTGTAAAATAATTGTTAAATCATTGTTTCAAGAACCTCACTATTATTAAAAACTACAACAAAAATAAATAAATAAATAAAAGAGAATCGATAATTTTGATTAAAAATTCTTATTAAATTTTATGTACGTTAAATTATCGAGAACAAAGCTTTATAAAATTATACTGGGGTTATATTTTATTAAGAATTGAAATGATTTTATAAATCATATCTTGTCACAGAATTTTCCTACGGTTAAAGAGTACAAACAAAACGAGTCGGTTAATCTTGTTGTTTTGCAAATTAATTTCCATATACATTTGAAAAATTTAAATGACACATTGAGGTACTTTGTTATAGATTTATTAGTATTGCAGTTATGAATTTAAGCCGACGGTATAAAATATTATTAGCCTCGAGGTAAAGAATGTCTATAATATATATATATTACCTTTATCAATCAAAGAAAAATGATAATCGTAGATGCATTTTTTCTTTTAATTATCCTTTTGATAACTGCCCTGATGATAGGAAGAGTCTATCAAGTTTGATTAACACGGATCACCACATCGTAATCCTACACATACAAATTCATTATCAAATAAAGCATATAACGAGTAAGAGTAACGACTAGAAAACAGCGTCGGCCATGCAACAGCCTTATGCGATTAAAGAAGACAAAAAAGGAAAATGAAACCAAAAAAAAAAACAAAAGAACAAAAATCAATAAATAAATAAAAGAAGAAAAGTAACTGCGGCTCAAAGGTACACGGACGAATTAACGGCCAAAGTTATAATAGCTTGGCTAAAGTTGTATACGTGCATTACCTGTCACTGACAAGTCGCTGCACTAAAGTTTTCAAACGGCATGGAAAACGACCCGAGGCGCCCGAGACGCGCAGAGGGGCCAAATGCAAATTTTTCCGCCCTAAATTGGCGAGCACTGCGCCAGATAAGCGAGTGTTTATCCAGAGCGCGTAAGGAACACATCGTCGATCGTCGAGTGAGTCCCCGCGCCCGTCCCTCGGGAAATAAAGGACATTCCATGATCTTCGAGCAATGGAGCCATTAGCCACGCGCTCCTCCTCGAGCCTCCTCGGCTTCCCCGTGCAAACACACCCACGCCTAGAGACACGGACGCGGCGACAGCCGCCCGAAATCAATAAACGCGCGTAGTCCCGCGTTCCATGGGGAGTGCCTGCAGGTAGGATCGATGCTCGCAGGAGACGCGCTACAACCAGGAGACGCACCTGCGCCCGAGCGCATCTTCGCGCTACGACCCTCGCGCTACGACGCACATGCGTACGCACACATCGTAAGACGCACGTGGAATTGATTTGTCGTGCGCGCGTGCGCGCGCATCACAAGCGAAGCGACAACCGAAGCTACAACGCCTGGCGAATCTTTCGTCCTCTATCCACGAGTGGGATCCAAGGTCGTGGAGTACCATCGACGAGTGCATTATTCCTTTTCACCTCCGATGTGTCATCGCATTGTCATAGCCGTTTTTCGTGTTTTCCAATTGAACTGTATGCAGCCTACGTTTTTCCGTTCTTACTTTGATCATTGATCGTACGGCGGTTAAATGGCGGATTCTGCGAGCGCATTTATTTGCGTCTCCTAGGTCAATTACCATTTTAGGAACAAAGGCGCTTGGCACTCGTTCGTGGTGGAAAAATTTATCGCTGCCGATCATGCCGCCTGGATAGAGTGGACACTTTTACCGAAGAAAAGCTGCTTCTTATCCTTTCATTCTCTGTCCCGAGAAACTCGATTCTCTTTATTTTCCTTTTTTTACGTCTTGGCAAACTTTCCTATCGTTATTCGACCCATTGATTATCTCAATTGGATTGCGCCTTAGAATATTTTACGAATACTTTTTTGCTTCGATCGTAACTGCTAGTATGGCTTACCGATATTCTCGGTTATTTGGGCGCTCGATGTGAATTTTCATAATTTAGCTTTCCACTCAAAAAGTAGTTAAAAGTCTCAAAATTGCCGTTTTGCTTTCACATGTCCCTAACACAAGTCACTGCGAACTTATACTTATAACGCACGCCGTAACTGAAATTTCAATATATACGAGCTGTGCTTGATGTAAACACTAATTTATTTTACAGTATTTTCAGCAATTTGACTGAAAAGAAAAAAAGAGAAGAAGAAAAAATGAGCGCCGAGCAAAAAACGAAATTATAGTTTACTTCAAAATAACATCAACGTCACACGAAACGATAATTAATTTTATGACGGACTCTCATATTGGTTGAAGATTAAGACAATTAATTTGAAAAATAATAATGTAAGGCTTTATGCTCAATACGATAAAAGGTACGATAATTTCATAGAGTCAGTTTTGCGAAAAAAAAAATTTCTTCTTTTTTCATTGATTTTATCAATTAGAGAAAAAATAGAAATAACTCATTCCAGCTGAAATTCTGCCTCTCCATGTTAACTTTGATTTAATCTTGTTTACCCGCTTATTTTACAGCCTAACGCCAAATAATTATTACATGCGAATAAATCTCTTTATCGCTAGAACATAAAGAACAAAATTCATCAAACACATTGATCATCAAATATCTGAAAGTCTTTTCACACGAACTTATGAAATATCGATTGAAGCTAAAAATTGAAAAGGATATTGGGTAATCATTGATCTATAGTGATAACAACGGCTACTGGAAATTAAAACGAGTCAAAGAAACTCATGATTACTCTAATAAGCTATCAAAATCGATAAAATCTGATGATACGGTGAAAACCCAGAAGAACTTTTTCCAGTTTGAATTTTGTCGAATGAATGTTGTATATTGATTTCCTGCTAAGATAAATATATTTTTCATTAAGTCTCATGAATAATACAATTTAATATAATTTTCTTTTTATAGTCTTGGGAAATTGATTAGTTATTACATCGAAGTAAATAAAGTTAGTTTCTTTTCTTTTAAACTACGTGTTAACGAATCAATCCTTTCTAAATCATGCACAATACCAATTACCTAACCTAAGCCTTTGTGTATTATCATTCGTATTGATTTTAACGGCACATTTACCATGTAAAATTTGATAAAGGACCTCGATAAATAAATAAAACAAAACAAAAAGATTTAATATTTTAGAGAATAGACGTTCACTCAACCGAGGACAAAATATATGTCAGATTTTGCTCTAGATAATGTGTCCTATAAAACAAATCGATCCTCTTCTACCATTAAGCAATAATGTCTATGCAAACAACGAAGAATTTGCACATGAAATAGAAAACATCGTGCTATTAGTCAAATTATGATAGTATAAGAATCGTTGAGCTGAATAAAATTGCAACTTACTTTGTTCGACCAATCTTACGTTTATGCATAAAAACGTCCTAACGGAACGTACACGTATATATATATATATATATATATATATACATATATATATATATATATATACGTGTACCGCCAATCTAGGAGGAAAGTCGGTAGATTGTACGTAAATACACGCAAGTACATGAGCTTTGCATGAATATTTGCATAATCCCTTTCTTACGAGTCCAATGAATTTATCTCAATTATTGTAAATCGCGCGATTTTATCTCGTATTAAAGAATCAAAGTATGTTAACTCGAATTCTATTCAATGATTTAAAAGTTTGCGATGCAAATTTTAAATGAAAAGCTTTGTCGTATCTCACGTGTGATTCCGTGCTGTAATTAAGATACGAGAGCAACGCAAATGCAAAAAACAAATATAGACAATTTAATAGTTCAGCTGCGAAGAGAATATCCGTAGGGAAAAAGGGAAAATCCCGGATTCGAACTCCAGCGAAGTAATGTCGCGATCCTCCATCCTCGCCCTGCCGACACCACCCACCGCCCTCTTCCGCAAATTTCTCTTAATTTTTACGTTTCGAATTTTATTCAATGTGTTCAAAGTTATTAATCATGAGCATCGACACCTTATGAGAATAATATTAAGCGCAATCAACGAATAAAGAAATGCTCATTATTTCTGATGCTGTAAATACGTATTTTCTTAATTGCACGTTATTCTCATAATGATAAAAACCAACGGTTTCTCTTTCTCTTTCAACTGAAAGTCGAAACTGGTTCTTAATTTAAACTTTTTTCTCACTTTATTGAGTCTTAATAAAACGTTTCTACCATAAGTGCAAAAATAATATTAAATATTTACAATAATAATAATTAAATGAAGAAAAAAAAGTAAGAAAAAAGAAGAAGAAAAAAATATATATATGAAAGTAAGTTGAATATTTTGCGATTGTGAAAATGTATAAAAGAAAGATTTAGCAGATTGCAAAATAAATTAGTTAGAAAGTGGAAAATATTGAGATATGCGAATGCATAATATTTATTACCACATTAAATGAAACTATTATCGCTTAGTTGCCGTAAAGAATTTCATGCCTAAATGAATGAGACTGTTTTATTTAAATAATGTAGACAAAAAGCTCATAAACAATGCACTTTGTAAACGACGTGGACAAACAAATTTAAATTTTGCTTTAAATCGTGAATTATTTACCGAAATAAGAAAATCATAGATCAGTATGTCGGAAATTCCGACAGATTCACCAATCCAAATGTCTTCTCAATTCAAAATAATTATCAACAATTAATGAACGATGCGACTAATAATAATTCGGGCCAAGATAAATGTAAAACTTTTGTTCTATTTAAGAAAAGCGCGATATTTAATACTTTTATCACCTCTCGTTGCAACTTCCGCGAGTACGTTTATTTCGGTAAAATCCACTACCGGCAACTGACATCGCAACCTTCCAAGAACTCCATTTACCATTTGCCAACGACTCGCCAATTACGTCACAGAGAATCCTCGCCTACACCTCTTCTACATATCTCTCGCCCCCCCCCCGCCGGTTATCTCTTAATCCCGCTTAATCAGTATCGAGGTGCAGCATAAGACTCTCACCGTCGACGAATCTCCCACGGAGCTCGATACCATGGGCTAGGGGGGATCCAGTCAGGGAGGTGAAGATGGGTGGGAGATTGAACTTGATCGACGTTGAAAGTTCTCTCGGTGGCCGCACGCACGCGCGCGCGCTTCCGCGTTAAACGGGAAAACGTTCGGAGTCGGTCGGCGAGAAAAGACGCCGGGGCCCGTTGCGCCCGAGGAGATAAAAAGCGGGTGGAGCGCAATCGATTATTCAATCGTGTGGCTCGCGGAGAGGCCCAGTTCCCGGCGACGTCCCCCGGCTTCGAAGGATCGGACCCGGGCCTTTCTCTTTTCTCCGCGAGCGGCCACGATAAAGCGCTCAGTCCCGTGTTCGCCTTCGCATCGCTCTCGCTTTCTTCGTGAGTCTGCGACCGCTCGGCATCGACTCTCGTCGCAGAGGAGACCGGCCGACCTTGCCATCGACCCCTGAAGCGAGCGCGAGCGCAGCCCCGAAACCGCTGGCCACGTCCTTTGCCGAGGCGAAGTCCGTTATTGCTGTCCTTCTCTTGGGGATATCATCTGGCAGGTGGGCAGCTCCCGAGGGGGTGTTGTGGTCGGACGGCGCTGCGGCCACGAGCCCGACGACGGGGTCAACCAAAGGCCCATAGACTTTTAAATTCGCTGTGTCAATGAGATATTTCGTTGATGTGCTTTTTTATCTTTGCCGGACGATGCCTTGGCGTTCGAGGCTCTAATTTCACAATCGCTGCTCCATGTAAGTCGTCATGGATATTTAGCGCTTAACGACTGCTTGGGAATTAGAATAGGAACGGTTCGTTGGGCGAGAGCAACCGAGTTGGCGCGATGATAAATATCAAATCCCTCGGAATCCGTTACGTTAACAATAACATTGAATAACAACGAAGATAACTAACTAACGATAGGGCCGATAAGAACGATAACGGTAAAGCGCACAATGAAACAGGATAATAATAACGATAACGACCATGTCCACAATGACAATGACAATAACAACGACCACGACAACGACAACAATCATAATAATATGATATTTATGCGCTAGGAATAAAAATACGCGAATTAAAATAGTCGTTGATGATGAGGAGGCTTTGTCAAATCGATATTATCGAATGCAGATTTGGATTTTTAAACGTCAATACTTTCAAATCAAGATAGTAAAATTTTAATTTTTTTTTTATTATGTTAATAAAAATACAAGAAAACAAAAACATAAACAAAAACAATTTAATTATTGCTGCCATTGCAATTAATTGATTTTACGAATTAAAAGTATATGCGGTAGTAAAGGATATTAAAATTCAAATGAATTTATATATAAACGTATGTAGAAATTGAACGGATTTTTCAATTATTAATTTATCCAATCATAAAAATTATAATTGTTATTAATATGAGTTCAATTAGTTTCTCTGACTACAACTTGATGATAATTCAACGTTTTTTACAACTTGATAACGACGAGATTAATAAAGAAAAGAACGAATAGAAAATTGCAATTTAATAGATGAATGTAATAAGTAATCGATTACTTTTCTAAAACTATACTTTTCCGATAACGATCCTATGATATTCATTCACGGGATAAAATACTTCATAATTACGTGGAAGTTTATCTTAAAACTATTTCTCATCTATCGATCGATCGATATTTTCTATTGCTCCTTCAAATCATTTCGATTAACTCTACTAAGCTTAACTCACTCCATTAACGGAAGTCATACTAATTTGTCCCCGTGTGCACGCATTAACATATGCATACACACACACACACATACGCATATACACGCATATACATCTAAATTCATATATTCATATATTCATATAAGCGCATGTATATAGATTAAATAAATTGAAAACTAGTTATCTTCTACTAGCAATCGATAATGTATTCTAATTATGCTTCAAAATGCTGTTCCAGTAAACAAAGATTAATCGGAGAAGGTTAAGCGCCATTGGTTATTATTTAACTGTATTAAGACTGACTTATGCTCGCATCCATATATGGATATGCACACGAATTCAAGGATGACATGCAAAAATGGAGAATTGCGATATTACGCAACTCTCGTTATATGGTTCGTTTTGGCCAATTTTCGCGTCTGCCACATTAATGCCCAAGATGCTAGCATTAACGAAGGTGAGAGAGATATAATTTAATTATTAAAAAAATTTAAGAGATACAATATTATATTCGTTGCTATGTTAAAATGTATAAATGTTACTTTAATTGGAAAGGGTTGAAGAAAATTGGGTTACAAGGCAAATATGAAAAATTCAATTTAAATATTTCGAACGCTATGAATTACCAGGGTTTTTTCTTTTTTTTTAACCACTTTCATTATCTACACGTATACGATAAGCACAAATGTGTATACTTTAAATGAATTTTATTTAAAGCTGTAATAAATTGTAGTGCTACCATATAATTGGTGGAATATTGTATACGTAAATTAGTTTTAAAGCGACGATAAAACAATAGCAAAAGTCACGTTTTTATTGAATGAGTAATATCATTTTAAGTATAGTTTATCCTTCTTCAAATTTATGAAGAACTTTGATTTTATGGGAAGAACTTTGATGTTGAACATTGATAAATTGCGTATAATTGAAAACTTGAAAATTACAAAATAATATTACGCTTCATTGTTGGGTAAACATAACGTTGGTAAACACAAAAACACCAAAGAAATAAAATATTTGTGCTTTGATAAACAAAGTATTCTGAAAATATTTCGAGTGAAAATTAGAAGAAAAATAATAATTTAGCGACTGAATAAAATATTACATTCTACAGCATTGTTTTGTTGTCTTGTCAAATTTGCTAAGACAATTAAATAATGTACATTATGATAAACCGATCTTGGTACTTAAAATAAGGAAGACAATAAATATTATAGTTATGGTAAGAAAATCGGAGAGTAAGAGACCTTAAAGTAGACCAAGACGTAGATGAGGAGATAATATTAAAGTCTACTTAAAGAGATCTGGGGTACGTTCAAATATCTTGAACGGATAATGCGCAAAATAGAAAAGGAGTTTGGTTCGTGCGCCGACGAGGTGTTGACGATTACGTTAAATTTCTCAGCCAGCGTTAGTGAGATGATATAATGTAAAACAATTATTATTATTTTTTTTTCTTTAATAATAAATAAAAACATTAGGATGTAAAAATATTAATTTTTGTCATTATTTTCCTTCCGTGTAGTAGTAGTTCGTTTACAATTAGACTTGTTTATAATTAGATTTGTAATTACATGGCAAATAAAAAGCATTTAATCTCATGAGAGTCAATGGGTATTATTTTAATGATGGAATATATCTCATATCTTAATTATAAACAATTTTCTTAATTTTTTTTATAAAAGAAAAGGAAAGGAAAAACTTGTTCATATTTTGATTATAAATGTAATATTTTGTCAATATACTTAAATGATATCTTAGAGTGTAAATAAAAAGTTGATAATTACAATAAATCCCATTCGTTTGCATAAAATAATTATGTGTTAAATGAAAATTATGTGCGTGTATTGCATTGATATGGAAAATGTGGCAGGTAGAGAGTATACATTAATGATACATTAACTATCGGTGTATATGTGAATGCATGTTTGTTATCAATTTGCTTCTTTATAGTCCACTGTAAGACGAGTGACTCATACGAATTGCATAAATTGTAATGAAGCAAAGGTTAATAAGCTGACAGCAGCGGGTAACATAATTTTGCAATTTCAATTCATATCAATACTCACTGCTTATTATTTTATTTATTTTTTTTTTTAATTATTTTTTTGTTGTTTTTTTTTCAATAAACATTCAGAATTAATCATATTCGGTGCAACTTTTTTTATATCAGTTTATAATTTTATAGATTTATCTTGTTTTGCCGTTTTTCTCAATGCAAATATTCATTAAAGAATCCTAATCTCCTAGAAAGTATAATGCCCATTCATAAAACTTATTCGACTATATTTAACTTCTAAATGAAGACCCGCACGAGGCTGACAGCGTTTAATAATCTGTCAATAATAAATATTTTTATTTATTTAATAGAAACATTGTCTTTATATGTGTTTTTCTCTCTTCTCTCCTGTCTATCAAATTCATAATCTACATGGAATTGATAAATTAATATAAGTTATATAATCGATATAATATTAAAAATTATAACAACCACTGTATCATTATTAATTATAAACAATTTATTTCAGTGCACTCCGTAGTAATAATTTCATTCAAAATTTACATAATAATTGAATGATGTTTTATGCATTTAACGAAAAAAACATATCTACCGTCGAAGCCTCTTATTTTATTAAATTCATGTTAAAATTCACTAAATTATAGTAATTTTTTAAATTATTCGCAGTTTTTCGATGATGCCTCGATATCTTAAAATACCTATATGAAGTATTGAAAACTATTACGAACAAAAATTCTTTTTAATAATTGTCAACTAAATGTGATGGATACGTGTGCAGATAAATAAACGTGTGCATAATCTGTTACACAAGCTTGATTAGATTAAGTGTGCATAAATAGGCAAATGTTTCAATGACATTTAATAAATATGTTCGGTTAATTACTTTAAGCTAATTAAATTATTTGAACTTTTTTTTATCTGCTAATAAAAATAATGGTGTAGCGATAATTTTCTTGATATTACGTCCTGAATCTTTATAAGTTTTTAAATTGTTGTAAAGTTCACAAATCTTAAAAATCCGTAAATATACATATGCATATTGGTAGTGAAGAGTTTATTGAAGACGTAAGCTATCACCTTTAGATAGTTGATAGTTGTAATATAATGATAATATGTACAAATAGCGTATCCATTTTTTTCATTACAACCACGGATTTTTTGTAGTGATATTAATGATGAAATGTAATTCATATGCTATACATTAATAAGTTTTCCAATCCAATTCATGTTTTTTTTTGTATTCTGATATCGCAACAATTCATATTTCAATACATTGATATATATGAGATTATCTCATTTCATGATTAGTACTTTACTATTTCAATTAAATTTTTGTTAAAATTTATTAGGATTAATTGAATGTAATAGAAATATTACATTTGTTTATTCTTTCACTTATAATAGAATATTTGTTTAGAGTTTTATAACGGCTACATAGATTATATACATTGTAAACTGATACCTATGTAAGTGTGTGTGTGCGTGCGTGCGTGCGTGTTTTCTCTTTATTATAAAATGTCTTAAAAACAAGGAAATTGAATGCTTGTATTAAATATACCTTAGTTGCTGAATAATTTGTATTTTCTTATCTTGTTTAAAGATATCGTTGATGAATCTACTAAGTTCGAATAGACGTTATTTTACAAAGCACGGCTTTTTCAATATAAATGTAACAAGGGATATTAAACGATAAAAATTATCATTTCACAATTCCACAAATATTGAAAATTACAGTCAATTGACTTTCAAGTAATTTCGTTTTTAAATAACACACAAGTTCCGTTAACATTTTTGAGATGAATAATTGGTTTCCTAATAACATGAATAATCTCCATATCTTGCGTAATATCTTATCGTATTTTACCTGGAATTACATGTATTTTTCATATTAGATGATTTTGAGGCAGAGGTAAATAAAAGGCCAAGCGATTTTCTGCATAAAAATTGTCCGAGCCAAATGGAATGTGGAAAACCAAGGCTTAATCATTGGAAAAAGCTTGCGAGAACTCGCGCGTATTTGCGTATGCTAAGCATAAAGTAAGACTCAATAATTGATGCGCTTTCATTTTTGCAACTGCCAATTTCCAGCCGAGTCCAACAACACGCGCGCAGATGATAATCTCCGTTAACGTTCAAGCTGTTTGGAAAAAGTAGCTTCGCACATGTACAGGCGTGTGAGACGAGTACACAAAAGTACCGAATAGAAGTGTCCGTTCCGATGGTCTTTGCGAGCGGGCCAATGACGTCATCGTTGAGACGTCAATTATGATTTTCGCGCATCGTATGTATGATACGAACGCACTTAGGGATCGTGTATTTTCGGAGAATTGCCGAGAACGACCGCTGCAGAATCGGGAGCTTCGCCCTTCCCCTCGCCATCATACTCGTTCGCTCGCTCTTTAAAAGTCAGCGGGGTTCCTCGGCGCTTCATTACACTTCCTTTTCTACGCTCAATTTAATCCGGTAGGTAAAGGAAGTGAACAAAGTGTGAGTCTAGGATTTTGGGTAGGAAAGTACGTGAAGGTTGAAGAGGATATGGGGTGGAGGGCGGAGGGAGGGAGGGGTCAAGGAAGCAGAGAGGAAATATTTCAAACCGTTACAGGATTTAAGGGAAATATAGATTATTGAAAATATTGTCAGGTAGAGAAAAATATTTCAAAATTCACTTGTCCTTCTATATTATTTTACTCTCGTTAATACGGACAATGCTGTGTAAAAATTGTGAATATAAATATAAACATAAGTTTTGTATTCTATTTACATAATTAACATTAACGTACTTTCAATTATATAATCAGCGTATAGTTAGTCGAGTATATGTCTTTGTCAATGGAATAATATAAAATATTATAATCGTATGATATTTTTTCAAAATTTGTGTGAAACTAATTAAAAATTATGCATTATATTAAAACTATTATATAACAAAAACAGCGTGCAGATAATTAACTGCATAGTTATAGACGTTATGTGGCTTGAAATACTTATTTTATTAATAATGAAATATTTCCTATATCTAATTTAATGATTATATATATATATATATATATATATATATATACATATATCTATAAAAATTCTATAAAAATCTATAAACATCAAAATTCTTCTATTTAATGTAAGACTGCACATATAATTCAATAATTATAATTATTTAAATGTAAATAAAATAACAGTTATCATTGTCAAATTATAAATAAGATTGACTATATCTTATTTTAAATTATGATCAAATTATGTAAATTATATTTCTTGCATTATCATTATTAAATGACTGTTCAATTATTTAGTACTGAAGCGAAGTGTTATAAAATAAACGTAAAGTATGATGCCAATTAAAGTGCAGGCAAAAGAAAGTTGATCGAGAAAATTAATGATTATCGTGTAATTTATGCTAATTGAAGCACTTCTTAATAATTTAAAATAAAAATATACTTTATATTCTTAGGAAATCAATGTTACTTTCCTCTTAAATGTTAAGTTCATTTTAATAAATTTAAATTTGTTGTCGTATGATTTATTTATAGAAGAAATATGTGAGGTCAAAAATTGTGGAAAAAGATTATTATAATTTTTAAATACTAATCGTATAAAATCATATATTGTATACAACTACTATCCAAACAATATAATAATTATTATTATTACATATTCCTTTCCTTTTCTTTTGTAATTTAAGTCACAAGTTTGAAACTAGAAACATAGTTTTTAAATTAATAAAAAAGATGATAAAAATCGTGTAACAATATCTCGATTTGTAACGTAAATACAAATGATGTCTTATCTCAGCAGAAAATCTAAATTAATATCAATTTATAAAATTTTATTAAGCACTAAATGGAGCAATGTATATTATCTATCATATGGGTATAAAATATTACAAACTCTTTCTTTTTCGTACAATTTAATTGATATTATAAATTTATTTTACACAAATTATTTTGACAGCTTACGTTTTCTCAAAGAGTAAATACAAAAATTGCCACATTTTGTATCATATTATATCGTAAAAAATCGCCAAATACAGCTAAATTTTAATATTTGACCTACAACTTTAATCTTTTTTACGTATACACTGTAACTCAAGAATCTTAAAATAATTTTCTATTTTGTATCTATATCGTATATATAATAAAAATATTTAATATATAAGATAAAAAACTCGATGATTCGAATGCGTCGAATTATTTTATTGCTTTACATTTAATACCGTCGCTACTTCACACTCGCCTAATATTTTCTTAAATCTGCAAATTCATGCTTATTATATAGCACCGTAAACACAAATATCGTACTATAATATATTTAATTAAAATCTCTTACCTTTATTATTTGCCAAGTAGAATTTATGCTTTTTATATATTTCTATATCGTTTTTAATCAATATCAATGTTTTTGACATGTAAATAATAATATTACCATTGAATTGCTAATGGTATATGAGAAATATATAATTTGCTGTAATAAATTACGATAATTTCCTTGAAATAAAATTCAAAATTTGCATCTCTTTATTATCTAATATGATCGATTAAATCGATTTTTTTTATTTTTCGCAAACGTTATTAAATATTTATTATTCTATTATGTATTCCACTCCAATTACATTAGGTGAGAAATAATTTAGAAAAATGAAATTAAGAGTAATAAAGCATAGAGACAGATAGTGAGAAAGAATAAAGAATTAAAAATGTATAGAGAGAGAGAGAAAGAGAGAGAAACGAATGAGAAGAAAGACGAAAGAGAAACAGATGAGTGTCTCCGTGGCACAATTTTATCTATAAATAAAGTCTCGGAAAATAGTGCCGGAGTGTTTTGCCATTTTTATAGTACATCTTCCTTTGAACAGTCTTTCTCTCGTATTTCTGTCAGTAAATTTTTTTTGTTTTGTTTTTTTGTTTTTCTGTAACATAAGTACAGCTACTTTTTGAGAAAATAGTAATAGGCAAGTTTGAATTTCAAATCAATGATCGTTTCACGAGGTCGAACTTATTTCGACGTGTTTCGCATACCATAAGTTATGTTATTAAAATGTTTTTTCATTTAATTTTTTACTCATCAAAATTTGTCTTACAAACCTTTCAATCGCTTCGTTAGATTTACATCTGACGATTGTTTAACTATAAATATACTGCATTGATCAATAAATAAAACTAAAAAATAATAATAAATTCTTATTACTCACCAATTACATTACTTGCAAATAGAGAGCATAGAAAGATGGGTGTAACTTGCAGTATGTATTTACAACTTCATTACAATTTTTTAACGAAAATATGATAATGCGTTTGGACTTACTTGGAAATGATGATTTATTGAAGATATTCTCAGAAAATCTTATTTATTTAATTGTCCATTGACTATTTGTCTTTCAGTTTACGTGATAATATATTTATCAAGATATTGAAACTTACGTATTTTCCTATCTTTGTCCAAAAGAATAAAAATTACATTGAAAAGTGTCGCTTATGATTAATTGAAACGAATTCAACGTTTTATATCAATAGTATTAATATATAACAACAACGATAATGGCAATAGTAGCACCAACGACAACAATATGAATTTTTAAATAGTAAAGTACATAAAGTACATTTGTAACGAACCGATATTTTTAAACATTTAAGCTAATGATGCATATTTACATTAATCATGATTTATTAATTTAGCAAAAGCATCAAAAAAAGTTGTTGAAATTTAAAGTCATATCGTCTATACAGGATAACAGTCCAGTTTCCATTTTTAACTTCTTTACAAGCAATTAATCATTCAACTCGTTTCACCATCTTTATTTCCTACGTATCGAGAGAATTGTATCTATAAACATATATATTCGATTGTAATTTACACAAATATTTAGTAAAATATCAATTAATCGCACATCTAAAGCGAGAACAAAAATGCTCGTTTTGTTTCGCAAAGTTAATAGACAAAATCCTTTTGATGGTGTTAACTAAGAGTTAATAACCTTTGATCTGCTTATAAAATGGATAGTTAAATAATTTCTTATTAGGATGTCCTACTGAAGAAGTGAATTGTGAAAAAAAAAAAAAAAAAAAAAAAAAAAAAAAAAAAAAGCGGCCGTTGCACTCGGAAGCAAATCTTATTGAAATATTCTTTGCATTATGAAGTAAGTCAATATAAGTTGTCGCGACTGATTCCCATTATTCCGCGTCACTCCAGTCACTCCTCGAAGTTACAAACGACTTCATCGATGAGATATCGTGTGACCCAAATATAGGCAAAATTGAACAAAAGATATCGCGCATCTCATGCCGAATTATCGAGGTTCTCTGCTCTACAGTATAACGCAAACTACGCGAATAACTACGTATTTAGTTGTATTCGAGGGGGCATTTTTAGTTGATTCGAAGCAACGTAACAATGATTTTTAATGTTTGCCAAGTCCTCAGAGCGCATGGTGAAAGTACTAACATTGCAAAACGTTCTTTGGTCGCTTATATTAGGAGCACTAGCCTACACTTACATGCAAAGCTCAATTTCGTTCGAGCGATACGACTAATATATTCCGCAGCTTCGAAGGAGATTTCTCCGAGGCAATTAAAGGGAAGGTTTCCGAATATGAAACGAAAACTCTAGTAATAATAATTTGATATTACGAGTAAATACGTAAGCGAGAAAAAAGTTGATATTGTATTTTAAATAAAATACAAGAATACGGTAATCGATTACACTTGCCCGACTTGTCAATTATGCCTAATGAAAATAATTATATATTATAAGTTTCAACTGATGAATATCTTTTTTTATATTAAATTATCTTAAAACTTTCTTCTTGCCTACTTGAAGCTATAAAATTAAATTTCATCCTATTAGCTAATTAAATAGAGAAGAGAATAGCTCGTGTGGTAAGGAGAGAGAAAGCAATGTTGACGCAACGTATGTCATATTTACAGATTAGAGAAAAATATAAAGAAGTCACGCTTAACGAATGAGTTCATATTTTACTTGAAATATTATTTTTATCTCTGTTAGTATAACATATAGTATGATATATTGTAATATTTGCATAACAAAATCACAAAAAATAGATTATTGTATTATCTTCTTTTCGCACTAGTTTCGACCAATAATTTGTTTTTATTTTTGTTTCTAACTATCTATTTAATAAGTAAATTAGCATACAAATAAAAATACTTACATAAAATTAAATTCTTTCCGTTTATACCAATGTTTTCTTTTTTTTGTTTTTTGTTTTTTAATTTAAATTGCCATCGCTTGTGATAGTTTTTTTTTTTAAATCTTACTCAAAAGGTAAATTCCGAAGTACACTTTTAAGAATTTTACACGATAATATAATTAAGGATTAGAGAAAATCTATGCTAATTTTAAATTAAAACAACCTAATTTTTTTAAATATCCAATTTATATGAAAGGAGTTTTTCACGCATAACCGTATTACTTAAGAACACGAGATTTTTCGATCGGTCTTATTCAATTTATTATCTGCGTTAACATCTGCATTGACATTTCCTTTTATAGCGAACGTTGAGTCTATTGTCGATATTCAAGATTCCACTACCACGTGACTCTCTCTCTCTCTCTCTCTCTCTCTCTCTTTCTCTATTCCTCTCGTCATCTTTGTCTGTTTTTCTTTTGTTCTTTTTCTTTTTGGCGCTCTCGTCCCAATCTAACGAATAGCTCAACGAGACTAGGGGAGTTGAGAAAAGCCTTGAGAAAGAAAAGAGACACAATGAAAATACCACGCCTCGGCCACTGTTAAGAGTCACCACTGCGTGGGTGTCCTCGGGTGTCCTGACGGGGATGGCATATTCCAAAGGGGTCGAGTAGGTACAGCGTCGCAAGATCTTCGGAAATTCTATCAACCTATTGCACTTTGGTTAGGTACAATCCGGAAGTTTCGAACGAAGAATTTTATGAAGAAATTAGAATCATTGGCTGATGGTGAAAAAATAGTTGAGAAAATTTAAACCAAATGATTTTCCGAGAATTAGGGTTTCAAAGTGCCTTCTTGTTATTATGAGACAATCCTTATCGTTAGTTATTCATTATTTCTTTATATGGATTATGCTTGGTCCAATATTGTCAATTATTAGTGCTCGTGTACAAAAAGACATTATTAAATATAAACTTTTTTTTGTGTAAAATATATTGAGACGAAACGATTATGAATAATCTTAGTACAAACGAGATTAATGTTTTGATTTAAAATGTTATCTAACATTATTTTAAAACTTTTGAGTATTGGTTTGATGAACTGTTAGTATATATCGTTATATTATTTTAAGTTAAATTACGTTATTATAAATAATAAATAGTATAATTGAATTTGAAACAATATACATAAAGTAAGTGAATGACAAATATTAATCCATGTTTTATTATTCTTTAAAATTATGTTTAAAGATTTTTAATAAAATTCATAAACGATTCATGAAACGATTACACAAAATTGATTATAAAATCATAAATAATTTTATTTACTTTGCAGCAATACACTACACATTTAATATTCTTTATCAAATAAATAATCTTAATAATTATCACTTGAATGTCTATTCGAATTAACTTTATTACATTAATTATTATTCATTTAATAAGTATTATATCATAATCAAAAATAATGTTTTTTGTCAGCGCTCTTTCTTATAGTTATTATTGATATTAACTATTTACAATTCTAATTAATCATACAAATTCACTTCTTATATCGAATATTAAAAAAAAATGTATTTTATGCACTTAAATAATTATTTCTGGTTAAAAAAGTATTTATTTTTTCATTGTAATGTGCTTACAACATTAATATTTTATAGTTGTAACGTTAAATGTTAGCGTTTAAAAAACCGTACAATCCAATATTGGTAATTTTTATAAATAGATAAAGATTTAACAAACCAAGTTTGAAGATAAGTAGTGAAAATATGTTATCGAGTATATATTATATTGCACGTAGATATAAGTCTTTGTTTTCTACTTACAGCATTACATGGGGATTTCTCTGTTTGTAAAAGAGTCGACGAAGAGGAAACATTCCAATTATAGCTCACTTCTTCTAATACTAAAACAGTATTTAAAAGGTGTGAATTACATACACCTTTAAATAATCTGGTAGTATGAAATATCACAAAAATGTTTGCAGCGTGATATAGATCGTAAATTATTTGTTTCTAACAACACATTATAAAATTTAATGTAATGGTTTATATAATTAAAAACTATAAATAGCTTATAGGTTAGTACTACGATTGTATACGCTTTCTTTTTATTGACTGTTTGATATACTTTATTATTAGAAATACAATGCTATAATCGATTGAAATTTTTCATATATATATTGATAAATAATTTATATTGAAGAAAAACAAAATTAATATTACAATTATTTGATATTGTTACAATCGACAATTCTATTTGGTCTATAAACGTAATAGTTTACCGGTTACTTGACATGCAAAATTAATTATTGTTTATCTACACTGCACTGGACTTTGTCACAAGTTTCTTTTTTTTAATAAAAAAAAAAACAGAATTTATTTATTTTATTAAATTCTTTCTATTTTCAAATGACTTATTATTATGAAAATAATAGTAACGATAACAACATATTTTAAAATGTTTTCACTTATTAGCACCGATATTATATTATACCGAAAATATGATGCATATTGAATTAATTTAATAGGCTGAAAAAAATATTCAATTTCAAATATTCTTTCGATTTTTATAATCCATATCTTTTATTTGTTGTTATGTTATCACGATTTTAAATGTATAAATACAAGTTTCAATTTCAATTAAAAAAAATCATAATACGCTAATTTATATCTTGTCCTTATTAAATTCTTCGAAATGATTAAAATTTTGCTTTTAACAAAAACTATGAAAATTGTAAATAAATTAAAAGTTTCGAATTCTATTATTCACTTGTTGACCGAAACGTCAAATAAACAACGAGTGATTAATTTTTAACTATTATTTTGAAATATGTTTGTCAAAAATTTTATCTTATTTAGTGAACAATATTCTTGGTAAAACTATATGTAATTTTTCTTTAACTTAGTCTTATTTATATTACAAATACAAAGGTAAATAAATATAATATGGTTTAAAAAATAATAATTCTTTTGCATTCAAAAGCATAGTCAAACATTACAAACATAAAAGATTGATTTTTATTACAATATTCTTTAATGTAATTGCAATTAAATAAAAATATCAATTTATTGATATGCATTTTGCATTTCACTATTGTGAAATATGATGAATTTACAAAAATAAGTAATAGTTTAAAATATTGTATTATTTATTATTTATTATATTTATTATTATTTAATTTATTAATATGAGAAAAATTCTCAGTTAAACTTTTATTAAAGTTTATGAAATTAACGGTATATAAAATCAATATATTGTAATTTAAAAATATTCTTGATTTTATTATTATTACTAAATGTAAATTATTATTAATTTGAATTTTATAAATAAATAAATATATCGAACATATTTCAAAAGCTAAATATCATTGTTACCCGCTATATAATATACAATTATTGAAAATCAATTTGCGACTAATAATAATTATAGAAGTTTTAAATACTAGTCGACGTTTGTTTTATGAGATTTATTAGATAATTTATGGTGAAATGACTGATAAAATTCAGTTTTCAATTATGAAGAGGACTGCTTTTTACGTTAATTAGCATCGAAATGATCTAAAGTCAATTAACAAGCGTCTGTTAACCTTCGATAGGTTGCAAGTAGATAAGAGACAACCGCAGTTACGCGTAAACTAAACGCTATTCAGATAATTTCTCCAAATTCTTTCTTATCTTCACGAAAGAATTATAATTAAATATTTTTCATATAGCTTGAAACGAGTTTTATAAAAATATAGGTTTTGAATTAAATTAAAACCGGATTTATATTTCTGATAACATGTGTAAGAATGTAAAAAGAACAAATATTATCGAACGTTAAACTTTTTTTGTAAAAATTAATTTAATGATTTTTTGAGATATTTCTTTGTTTACGTAAAAATAATATTTGTATTAAGAATTATATCATGTTACGTGGATGATTTAGAAACGATATATCTTATAAACAATATACAGCATAATAATTTCATTTAAAATTGCATTTTTGCATAAAGTATATTTCATTATATAGAATGCAAAATAAAGCTATCGGATATCGGATGAATATAGCATCTGCTTTGTGAAATTCAATATTTAACAGATGAGAAATTAATTTTTTAATGCTTCATCGTGGAATAATATAATTAAGAAAATCAAGTTACCCTCATTTAAAAATTTTTAATACTATTTACTTTTTATAGTACATGACTTAATATTATTTTATTTATATATTATTTAATTACTAATTAATTGATGTATGTACTTATGAACTTTAAGTACAATTTATAATAATTATCACACATAAATATAATATACATTTGATTGGAATTCGTTTTAAGCATTCATACATTATGCAACCAAGTTTTAATTCCGAACTCTTGTAACCTAAATATTAGAGATTTTTTAACGTTCTCTATTCTAATAGAAGTTTTTTTGTATTATTTATTTGAATTTTATATAAATAAGCTTTAATTATTTTTAATACAGTATTAAATAATGAAATAAATAAGGTCAAAGTTTAATTTTATAAAATTGTACGAGAATTAGTTATGTATTATTTAATACATAACAATTCATTATAATTAATTTTTACACAAAAAATATATTGCTAATATTTATAAAATTTATTTGGTTTGCCTTATTCATTGATCACTCATAAAAATTAATTTATTACGTTAACATATTTCATAATATCACGTAGATTGTGTAAATAATGATTTTGTCGAATTTTATAGGAAAAATTTTGTTCAATCACATAAAGATTCAATTATCAATCAATAATAAAAAAAACTTAAAGTATCTAAATAATATGAAAGTAAAAATTATCAATAAAGAAAGTGATATTAATTTATGCAATTGAATGTACTATTGAAATAAAATCTTTATATATTGCATCATTTACATTAACTTTTATATATTATTTCAACTAATATATTTCATATATAAATGAATAAAAAATATATTATTCATTTTTCACTTTCTTCTACAAATATATATATATTTTTTTTTATACCAGCCTTCAAAGAGTCTTATAACGAAACTTCGTTTCGTTATTTATTTATCTTTATTTTATCCACAAATTCTAACATTAATTTATTATTATTTTTGTAAACGAACTCTACTAGTTTTTTTTCTTTAATTAAATAGTCATCATCAAATTATCTTTTATTATTTCCTATTATTCCTTCTACTCTACCTTTTTTACTTTTATTTTCTAATTCATTTGTTTTTCCTATATCGATCGCATTTATTTTTATTTTTACTTCTGAAATACTTTTTCCTTCATATACTCATTGCCCTAATCAGTTTCTTTCATTATTTTCTGATACCTTCACATTTCATTGTTTTTCCTATTCGTTTATTTTTAATTTCGTTTCCTTGTTTTTTCATAGAATAGAGATTAATGTATCTAAATCGGGGTCTAGAATTTATTTTCATGTATTCTTATTATAATCTTGGATTTTATGTTTTAGTGTAACTGTACATTTGTGCATAAAATATATTTAAGGTCTTTACAAAGATTGTGAAAGCATTTTTAATTTGCTTTTTAAAATATTTGTTTCTATAATTATCACATTTGTACATTTATTTCTAATAATAAATACATTTTCAAATTCAATAATATTTATTGGAACTAGTATATATAACCTTAATTTTTTTTTTTTTTTTTTGGCAATATTACAAATTCTTTTTAATGATATTATAATTTACTTATTGTTGAGTAACATTTCAAATTGTGCGTACATATGGCTGTAAAACTACTTTCTTTATGATTAATGAATTCACCCTATATATATATATATATATATATATATATATATATATATAATGGATAATTCTTTAAAAATGCAAATTGTTTTTTGCATTTCATTATTTCGTATTTATAAGGATTGCAAATCTCTGCAAAGTTTTTTATTAAATCATACTTTCTCACATAAGTTGCATTAATTTGCACAGTAAAATTATGCTTAACTATATATCCTATTAAGAAAAAGAATTATCTTACTGAAATTAGTAACTTTATTTTCCCTCTATTTTTTGTACGCAATTTACTGCTACTTTGTTACATGCTTATATGATAATTTATTTATTTCGAACTTGTTTGAGAGTATTAAAAAAATTGTATTGATTATTTTGATACTAACTTCTATTGTAATAGATATCTTCAATAATAACATTGCTACTGATTTTCGTTGAATATAAAGAGAAGTTTTTTTAGATAAAAATTAGGATCAATATCAGAGTCTATAATACAAATAATTGAAGTTTCATGATAGCGTAGGTAACGTAATTAAGATAATTAACAATTAGTAATTTAATAAAATAGAAGAAAGATTTGAACATAACTTTGATTATAGAAATAATCATTTTTTCAAAATTGCATCACGCCAATTTTCTAGAGCTCATTATTTTGTTGTTAAAAAATAATACAATTACTATTGCATTGTTAATATCGTTTGCTTTAGTATTATTTATACACTTTCTACTTATATATACTATAAATTTACTTTTCTCCATTTCTATAGATTCTTTTTATTTCTTTCCTTATTGAAGTTCAAATTCGATCAATTTATATAATCTTTATATATTTTTGTGGATTTATCCTCTTTTCTTTTTATATTTTTTTTATTGTTTTTTCATTATTTTGAACATTTTTCCCCTACAATTTAAATTTCCTAATTATTATTTTTTATATTCTTGACTTATTATTCTTTGGTATAAAAATTGTTGTCTCTATTTTATTACTTAGGTTATTGTAAGCTGTGATTGACAAAAGTAATATTGTATTAAATTTCAATTAATTTTATTTTAATTTTCTTTATACCAAGGTTGAAAATTTTCTTATATGATTGTTTTTGTAATGACATTTTTTTTGTAATATATTTTTTATTTTTACTTTCTGTATGAATTGTATTTTATTAATCATTACTTCGTATTTCATTTCTTATATCTTTTATTTCTTTACTTTTCTGTGTTCTTATACTTTTCTTATATACGCTTGTTTTATCATTTTGTGTGTTTCCTTTTGGTCTTGCAAAAACTTGGATTCATTTATATATATACTAATTCCGTTTCACAATTTTTCTTTCTGTAAACTTTTAAGTCTTCTTATTCAATTGAACGGATTAACTCGTTATTTTAACTAATAATTTTAATAAACAAAATTCATTAAAACTCATTAGTTTTAATAGAAATTTAACATTAAATTGAAAACTTATTTTTTTATTTTTGTTTCATATTTTATCGATCTAATGATTATTCAGTCTAATTATAATTTTTCATATTTTCTTATTTACAATGAAATACAATACAAAAAAGAATTATAAAATTAATTATTGCAATAGACAATTATTCAATGTTTCATTCTAAATGAAAAAAATAATTTTCACTTTCTAAATGTATCTCTCGCCGTTAAAAATTTTCATTTTGTGTCGTGTAAAAATGATTTGTTACATGCCACTCTTTCTTAACCAAATAAATTATATTTTTCAAGCTATAATCGTTTTTAATTATACTGATTTATTTCTGGTGGTTTCAATAATATATTTCAAGAAAAGCATTTGTCATTATTTGACAAATTTCTTTAATTTGTCTTGATAGTTTGAGTACTACTTTTGAACGGTGTTTATACATGTGAATGATTTATTCAAATAATCATATAGTGATCTTATTTGATAATAAATGTTTTCGGCGACAATTTGAATATCAATAAACTTGTGGCATACATGATTTGAATTAGAAAGGTCCTGCGCATGCACAGTTACAAATCACTTACATTATTGCGTAATCTTTGACTATTAAATTCCCGAAGTGTGGACAGTTTTATAGAATAAAGTAATTTACGACTTACTTATCAATAATTATTTTGTTATTTGAGACGAGCAAATGTTATATTTCATGTTTTCGGATTTTTATGTAAGTGCTATAAGTGTTTATATTATGTTGTGTAAAAACTTGTAGTATACTATAGTACTGATCTAATGCACTATGGTTTGCTACAATTAAGTTCCTCTGTTCTCTCTCTCTCTCTCTCTCTCTCTCTCTCTCTCTCTCTCTCCCTGTTTACTATTCAATAAATAACATTGGTTGTACTTGTAAATTGGAAATTTTGTTTCAATTAAAATTTAAATAATTTATATTTACGCATTAAAATTTGTATTTTACTATATTATAGATAAAGTTCTTTATAAATATTGGTTAATTGACATTTTTATTATTTTTTGTATTCGGAAAATAGGATCGCAACCAACCACAAATAACTTCTACTATAATAGTTTATACTTTAAATTTAAAAACACATTTATAATATTTATGAAAAACGTTAAAATGATAAATATTGTAATATATTATTGTTACATGTTGTCTTTTAATTCAGTGACGCCATCGGTAGCTTTAAAAATAAAATCTTTATAGTTACTTGCGGTTGAATGTGATAAATATGATTTATTTTTACAAAATTTTATTAACCGTTCTTATTATTTGTACAATTGAAGTTATTCTAATAAAATTGGAATATACGACTATCGTCTTTAATATATGTTTATCTGGAATACATTGAACTTACTATAATTAATTGATAGCCACACATCTAATTAAAAAATATAGTTTTATTTGTTAATTTATGAACATGTCAATTAAGTTATATGAAATTTAGAATTGTTTATCATGCTTAATTACTAAGACTTAAATACTTTTTTTAATGATTTTCAGTTGAGAAGGATAAAATATAGTTTTTATTATTAATAATTTTATAGAATATAATTTTAAAGTTATACAATCTAATTCATTCGGACTATTTTCTAATTATAAAAGTTTGTTAATTATATAAATTCCTTTTTCATTTCTACTGCTATATGGGAAGTATATGTATATATATATATATATATATATATCAGAAGAAATAATTGCTTTTTTTAAATAAATTATAATTAGTTTATATATTATTATAAAATAAATTTTGTAATATAATTTAGATAAAAGTAACCACTTACGAGACATGACACGTTCAATGTCGCACTTGGCATTATGCGATCGATTGACACTTGATATATACAAATCGATACTGGTGTTCAAATTTTATGAGTAACAAAGTAACTACGTGTATGCACTGAAGTAAAATGCAGGAATAAGATACAACCAGTTAAATAAATAATATTCCACTACATTACCATATATGTACAAAAAGTTTTTTCTATCTTGATTTTTTGTTTTATTTGAAACTTTTCCATAATGAACTTGTACTACTTAGTCAAGGGAACGGAAAATAGTAAGATAAATCTATGTAAAATTTTTGCTACAATATATATATATATATATATATATATATATCAATTATACTCATAATATGAATTATAAATATATAGAAAATTTGAAACTATTTTAGTTAGTATTTATTGATTTAATGTATTATTATAATTAGATTTCTTAGAACTTCACATTAGATTTTATAAATTTTATAAATACATTATTTTATATATATATTCATATTTATACATATTTTATACATGTAATATACATATTCGTATTGGTTTTTGAATATCATTTAAAATGTTTAATAAATATCATTGAAAATTTTAATTTGTGTTCTTAGATGAAAATCTGCAAATTGCCGAAACAAATATCGACATCGATATATCAGTATATATTAATTTATTAAATGAAAAAAAAACTTATTTTTTAGTTATATTGTAATAAATACTATTTTCATAAAAAAATACTGATAAAGCCAATTTTCAAGTTTGACGACTCATGAGACAGAAACAATAGAAAAATACTTTGATTTTAAACAATTCCAAAGAATAACAGTCATTAAAGTATGAATACTTTGAAAATCAAAAATTTCAAATAATTAAATATGATGAATTGTAATAGTGAAATACTTGATTTTCGTTTGTCATTAAAATTGTAGACTTGTAATAAGGTAATGCGTTGTTAAGGCTTGCATCGATCATGTTTGCTCGATAAATGTTCAAACACTTTGTAAGGCACTATAAAGTCGAAGTAAAGTTATAAAGTAAACAAATTTATGAATTAATGTAGATGCAAAAAAAACTCAATATTTATAATGAAAAAAGTACTAAACAGAATCTTTAATCGGGGAGTTAGAACATTTTCATATAAAAATGCTAGATTATTTTTTTCAGAACCTGTTCAAATTCAATAGGCAAGTATCGTGTCTGTGTTATTTTTGTCACTGAAGCTAAGCAGATGACGTTGATAGGCCATGTGCAATAATATCATAAAAATAATATTATGATAATTCAACGAGGTTGCTTTCTTTATCCAATCCTTATATTTAAAATGACAATTTGTTGAAAATGGAAAGACCAACGATTACGCAAATCGTACATTGCACATGGCAACAAGTAATCACAATATAGATTTATTACGTGTTTATAATATTACCGCTTTTTATTTTCTCAGGCTTCATTTACGATTACCAATGATTATTTAAATGAATTATTAAGTATTAAAATATTAAAATAGTAAAATATTGAATTCGTTGTCCAACATTATTAAGCCAATTGTGAAAATTAAAAATAATTCTTTATTTTCAATTTCATACATACAATCTTATACATACGAATACGTTTGGTTGTAGTGATTGAATAAAATTAAAAATCTAATAATTTTTTAAACATCCCATTTTACTCCACGTATTTTACGTAACGCACAAGTAACTCCAACAAGTAACATAAATCTAATTAAGTAAATCCGGTGTTCCTGTAATTTGAAGTATAACGAAAGCGAACGATCATTGCCCGAGTCTGCCAATTTACTACTGCAACTGCAGACCATTTTGCAAAGCCCTCAAAGTACCGGGCAAGCATCGATAAGATTATCGACACTTAACGTGGTGGAGGAGAGAGATCAGTGCAGCTATATCTCGTCGAATCAGGAAAGAAGAATCGCTCAAACTTAATTAAATTCTAATTCACGTTTCAGTGATACCTTTGCTGCGAGGAATAACGACGGCGAGTATGGCGAGTTCAACTCCAGAAAGGCTCATCGCCTGTCCAAGTAATCGCCCGAGCACCTTGACTCGCCTTCTTGGGATCATCTGCGAAAGGCATTCCGACTGCCAGTTTCTGGGTTCGGATCAGCGCTGCTGTCGGGGCATCTGTAGACGAGGCGTCGAGGCGCCAATCTACGAGCCACCGCACGGAGGTTCGCCATTTGCCCATCTAATATTTTCATCCAATTTTGCCTTTCCTTATCCGGAAATTAAAAAACAAAAAACAAAAAAACACATCCTTTGACGAGAATAATTGTATTTATGGCTGTCTGTCCATATGGGAGGTAAATAATATTGCACTGGATTCGCCTTACTATCACTCCAATACGATTGGATCGTATTGGATGATGTTGCGATCGTCAGCTTTACAATGTAACTGTTATTAGCCGTACAAATATTGAATATTTAATTATACCGATGCGGCATTACTCCCAACATCATCGCAACATCTAACAAATTGAAATTGCAATTTAAATCAAGCTAACCTATTCATTATACATATCACGGATTTATAATGAGAGATCCGGGACTAATGTAGGTTAAATGCGTGGACGCAGCAGCAAATACATCAGATATCCGCCTCATATTTAACGTACATAATCTTTAGAATGTGATTTATTAAAGTTTTACGCTGAAACAAAATTAGGTATGGATTATACTGCGTGCAGTATAAATGCATTTATATTCGAAATTTATCGCACTTATTTTCTCGCACGCAATTGCATAGTACATAATAATCGCGTATATAAGCAGAGATATTGTTATTATTTTAAAATTTTACAAAATAGATGTGGGTGGATAGGCCTAAGAGATATTATAATTCCTGAGATTCAAATAGTTTGAAAAATCTTTACTTTTAGTTAATATCACTAATCTGTACGTGTGACTTCGTGAATAATGTTCATTTTTAATGTTTCAACTATTTTATGCAAATATAATGTAAGGACAGTTTAGAATTGTTGGAGAATTTGAAATTTTATTGACTATTCGTAAAAAGAAAAAAATACTCGGTTATATTGGCCCATTATCATTTCCCTTCAAATATATTTGCACAAGCGCTAGCACACATATGCATATAAATTGTCGCTGTGTAACATTTATTCATTCATGCTAAAAAAATTATTCTTTTAATTACGTAATAAAAAACATTATGTTTGGTCCAGCATATAAAATTACAAGCAAATATATGGGAATATATTTTTTAAAAAATTTGAAAATTTATTCGTAAACATGGTAGAGCACGATGAAAATAATAATGAATAAGTGAATTTTTTTTTCAATTTTATATCGTCCCACGGCCTTACGTACAATTTATCTTAAGTTAAAAATTAGCATGTAAAAGGAATGTTTATATTCTTAGTAATGAAGATAAAAAAATTACCGCATAACAATTAATGAGGTTATTGATCAATAATTAGAACATTCAAGTCTGGTATGAATGCAAGTATGTTGGTTGGTGAAACTTATAATTATCTGTTCGTTCGTGAATGCAAGAACGATAATAATGTATGAAAAGAAATAAAGAGAGGCAAAAAAAAATAAATAAATTCTGGTGGTTAC